>NC_042630.1:43759322-44034789 GCF_901001135.1 Rhinatrema bivittatum | reverse complement strand
CCCCCCCCTTCGACTTATGGACTTATGAACATAAACTTTTTGTCTGCACATCCCTAGTCCAAAATACTCTGGAAGCAGGGAACCGGCTGTACAGGGCCGAGGGCCAGCTGAAGACAGGGCAGGGGTGGCAGCGGAACTGTGGCAAACCGGAGCTGAAGCAGGCTGTAGGCTGAAGCGGAGTCTGTAGCAAACCGGAGCTGAAGCAAGCTGTAGGCTGAAGTGGAGTCTGTAGCAAACCAGGGTCAGAAGCAGGCAGCGGGCTGAAGCGGAGTCGGAAGCAAACCAGGGTCAGAGGCAGGCAGCAAGCTGAAGCGGAGTCGGAAGCAAACCAGGGTCAGAGGCAGGCAGCAGGCTGAAGCGGAGTCGGAAGCAAACCAAAGTCAGAAGCAGGAAACGTGGAATCACCAGGAACGCAACTAAGACCAACTATGCAGTTGTGAACCTCGTTGCAAGGCAATGAGAGTCTGGGCGCCGGTTATATCGGAACTTGGGCGTGACGTCAGCAGCACGGGCGGGGCCAGGCTTCCGGGCGATGAGCACTCAAGACGGGCGTCCTCGCGCACGCGCGAGACGGAGGAGAAGCAGGCACGTAATGGCGGCCGCCACGTGGAGTGAGAGAAGCCCCCGGGGTCCAGCGCAGGGAAACGTGGCGATTCCTGAAGCGGAGGTAGGCAGGGTTGAGCCCTGAGCGGAGGGAAGCGGTGGAGACCGCAACACTATATACCAGTATTAAAAGATATCATACTGGTTTACAATCTAAAACAATAAATTGCATTCTAAAACAATAAATACATAAAAAATTAAAACAATAAAATATTCAAATCCAATATTAATTAATAAAAAAAAAAAATAAACAGCATATGTGAACATACTATCAACAGTGGTACTACCCTTAACCAATAAGTCTCATATATTGATGTAACTCATTATTGCTCTCTGCTTTAACAGCAGGGGGAAAAGAAGAAAAGGGGAATTAGATTCAGACAGCAACCAACAAGGACATTGAATTTTATGGTCTTGGCAAACAAATAAGCATGGGGGTAACTTGCTGATGCAGCTGTTACTACCCTTAACCATTGAGCCTGATACTTTGGAGGTAACTCCAACATTGCTCTCTGCTTCAACAGGCAAGAGGTAATGGGGAATTGGACTCGACAGCCACCAATAAGGGCCCTGACTTGGCTGGTTTGGGAAGCTAAGAATGGGGGTGACCTGTATGGCACGGCAGATGCTACCATAAGCTTGCTGGACAGACTGGATGGACCATTTGGTCCTTTTCTGCCTTCATTTTCTTTGTTCTATGTTTCTAATAGGAGAATCAAGTTTCCTAGTCCGTATGCAGCTCTTGTGCTGCATACTCCGTGCCTTTCTGGCCGATTTTGTGTGGCCTGTGAACAATTTTAAACATGGGCATTGAATATCATTTATCACCGGAGTGGTGTTGCAGTAAAATGCTGACAAAGTCAAAATTGAATATTTAAAGTTGGATGTTGGGATGTTTGAATATGAAGAACACTTTCACAAACAATACACTTCTGGAAAGGAACAGTCCGACGGCTGAGTGGCTCAATAGTTTTGAATCCGTCATCACCAATCTCTCACGCAGGTTTGAGCCCCATGCACTTTTTATAAGTTTATTTAAATTAAAAAAAGTTTTTGTGAATAAATCATCTATATTAATATATACATTAATGCTCCTACATGTGGATGTGTGTGCGTGTATGGTATATATATATATATATATATATATATATATATATATATATATATATATATATATACTAGCTGTACCCGGCCACGTGTTGCTGTGGCAGAGCCTGGTTAAGTGGAAAAGAAATAAAAGAGAAAGCGCACGTTTCGAATATGTTTAATTTCACAATGCTTGTGGGTATACAATATTTTTAGTTGTTCCATTGTTTGTGCAGATATAGAGATTGTAAGGTTTGCCGACTCTTGAACACGCAACATATAATTGTCCATGTGAGAAGCAATTGGTTTCTAGATCTAAACCGCAGAGTTGTAAAGATTGCCCTTGAGCTTTGTTGATGGTTATTGCAAACGCCAATCGAATTGGGAATTGCAATCTCTTACATTGAAATGGCAGATCTGTTGGAATGATAGGGATGTGAGGAATGAGTACATCTTCACCTTTGAAAGGTTCTGTCAAGATTGTTGCTTCTATGACGTTGCTCATCAAATTTTTGACAGCAAATCGTGTGCCATTACAAAGCATTGGCTGGTTGATATTTCGTAACATGATAATTGGAACGCCGATTTTCAATTGTAGTATGTCAGGTGGCATGCCTGGGAGGTCGAGTGAATTAAAAAATTCTGTGGGATAATTAACTGCTTCATAAAGTTTGATCTTCAGCAAGGCATTATTTGGCTGAAGTAAAGCAGATGGCTGAAAGGTCTGTTAAATGACTGAGGTGAATGGGACCACAATGTCCCAAGAAAGAGTGAAATGCAAATGAAAGTAATGTAATTTTTCCTAGCTAAGACGCCCCAGACCATAAGATGCACCTAGGATGCAGAGTGTGAAAAGAAAAAAAATGAAAATAGTTGGTGGTAAATGTGGTCTGTCCCTGGGCGTCTGTGCATGTTATGTAGTAAAATAGGGGAGTGGTTAACCAATTTTTTACTCCCCATGTTGTTTTGCGGTCTGGGGAGGGCTATTTCAGAGCCTTCCCCAGATCGTGCAACTTTTGTCTTTCTGTTTGTGTGTGAACCCCCCCCCCCCACCCCCCCCCCCCCCATCACAACCGTTCTCTGTAAATAACCACCCCACACCCTCCTGCCCCCCCCCCCAGCCCAGCAAAATAAAGGATTGACCTCCCACCGGCGACATGTCAAGCAAGTACTCCAAATCCTCCGAGACAACCACCTGTATGCGAAGCTTGAGAAGTGCCTTTTTGAAGAAGAGTCACTGCCGTTCCTGGGATATATTATCTCTGCAACGGGGTTCTACATGGACCCGAAAAGGTATCTGCGATCAAGAAGTGGCCCCGGCCGGTGGGCCTAAAAGCATTGCAGCGCTTCTTAGGGTTCGCTAACTTCTACAGGCACTTCATACCTCAATACTCCCAACTGGTGGCCCCATTAACCGCGCTAAGAAGGGTGCAGACGCTCGAGCCTGGTCCACCGAGGCCTGTAGAGCGTTCGACAAACTAAAAGAGGCCTTCCTACTGGATACCTGCTTACGCCATCCGGACCCACAACAGCCCTTCTTTGTTGAAGTGGATGCCTCTAGCGTAGCCGTAGGGGCGGTCCTTTCTCAGAGCTCCAGTACTGGACATCTTCTACCATGCTCCTATTTTTCCAAGAAATTCACCCCAGCCGAAAGCAACTATGGAATAGGAGATAAGGAACTACTAGCGATCAAATTAGCCTTTGAGGAGTGGAGGCAGTGGCTGGAGGGGGCCAGACATCCGATCACTGTCTATACCGATCACAAAAACTTGGAATTCCTCAGCCAGGCCCAACGCCTCAACCCCAGACAGTCTCGATGGGCCTTATTCTTCAGTCGATTCGACTTCTTACTCAAATACCATCCAGCATCGAAGAACGTGCGAGCGGATGCCTTGTCCCGCAATGCCATTCTGGAAGAAAGGGAGGACCCCCGCAATACATCATTGATCCAGCCAAAATCAGCCTAGCCAGCACCACAGTCTCCACGCAGGGGAGAGTGGTTGTTCCACGAAGAGACCGAAGAAGAGTTCTTGAGTGGGCTCATGACTCTCTCACAGGCAGCCACGCCGGCAGAGAAAGGACCCTTGACCTACTTAACCGATACTATTGGTGGCCCAAGGTGCGGCAAGATGTACAACTTTATGTAGACTCATGCCCAGTGTGTGCCAGGCAAAAGCCTATCAACGGTCAGCCATGGGGTCTCTTACAACCTCTGCCAATACCCACAGAACCGTGGACCCACATCGCCACGGACTTTGTGGTGGACCTACCACCCTCGGAGGGAAACACTGTAATCTGGGTCACCATTGACCGTTTCTCTAAAATGGTCCACTTAGTACCTCTGCCCAAACTTCCGTCGGCCCCTGAGCTGGCCCTTCTGTTCACTCAACACATCTTTTGGGCTCACGGCCTCCCACAGAGCATAGTATCTGACCGGGGCCCACAATTCACAGCTCGATATTGGCGGGCTCTCTGCAAAAGTTTGGGGTGCAGTTAAACCTGTCAACAGCCTTTCACCCACAGAGTAACGGACAGACCGAGCGAATAACCACTCCCTAAAGACCTTCCTCCGTAGCTTCATCTCCGAGAGACGGGACAATTGAACAGCTCTCCTCCCACGGGCCGAATTTTCTTATAATAACCATACCCACTCGGTTACCGGACTATCGCCCTTCCAGATCGTTTTGGCCATCACCTCAGGCCGCCTGTACAAGTTCCTGCCGCCGTTCCCTCACCAGCGGCACAATCATCAGCTCTCCAACTCCACTGCCTCTGGAAGGCTATCCAGCGACAACTCTCAACAGCAGCTGATAAGGCTCGAAGAGTCACGGATCGACATCGACGCCTGGCACCAGTCTTCTTGCTGGCACCAAGGTCTGGTTGAGCACCAAGAATCTCCATCTGCTCGCATCTTCTCGAAAGTTGGCACCCAGATACTGTGGCCCCTTCCAAGTGGCAGAACAGATATGCCTGGTGTCCTATAGACTCCGTCTCCCTTCCTCGTTACGCATTCACAAAGTGTTTCACGTATCTCTTTTGAAGCCAGTGGTACTCTCTCGTTTCCATCACCCAACACCAGACCTCGCCTCATCCTCGATGGCCGAGGACATCACTTACCAAGTACGGGAGGTACTGGACATACGTTTCCACAACGTCGTTGGGAATATCTCCTGGCTTGGGAGGGGTGCGGATCCGAAGAAGACACTTGGGAGCCCGCTCGAAATATTCTGGACAAATCCTTGCTGGCCCAATTCCACTGGGATAACCCCGGGAAACCTGGACCCCTAAGGAGGGGGCGTAAAAGGGGGGGTACTGTTGCGGTCGCGCTCCTCACAACCGGCCCCTTACCTGGCTCCGGTCCCGGGGCCGGCACGGCTCCCAACCACCCCGCTCCTGCTCCGGCCTAGTTCGCGGCGCTCCCACAAGGGAGACGCGTCGGAAGCTGTCGGCCCCGCCCCTAGGGCTCGCGCGCACGCGCGCAAAGGGAACCCTTTTAAAGGGCCTCTGGCGCGAAGAGCCGGGTCCACCCCCGGAGTGACGTCAGATGCCGAGGGGGATTTAACTTGGCGTCTGACTCCCTTTCAGTGCCTTGCAACGCGGTCGCTCCTGGGAGTAAAGAGTTGCTGATCCTGCCACTTGTTCCTGTGTTCCAGATCCTGCCAGCCCGTTCCGGTAATCCTGATCCTGGTCCGTCTCATTGTCTTCGACTTCTGCTGCCTGCCCTGATCCTGGTCCGTCTCATCGTCTTCGACTTCTGCTACCTGCCCTGATCCTGGTCCGTGCCTTCGGTCATCGCTCGCTCCATAGCCGCTCACCTAAGTCCCAGGGGCCTGGGTCCCTACAGGCTCCTCCTGGGGGGACCACGGGCTTCTAGGGCGAAGCCACCTAAGTCCCAGCGGTCCGGGCCTCTACAGCTCCTCTGGAGGGGTCACGGACTTCCAGGGTGAAGATCTTGTTTCGGCTGCGGGAGTCTGCCTTTGACCGTCTCTCATCACCGGTCGGACAAAGGATCCACTTCCGGATCACAACACTGTGTGATGTAAATCTCTAAAGTAAACATCTGCTGGACGTGCACAGGATGTGCATGGAGGTAAAAGGTAAATCTTTGAGAAGCATAGGAACTTTCCAGAAGCCCTGGATCATCTTTGTGTCAGAGGATGTTACTTCCTGAGGGGCATTCCCTGAGGGGTTTAATGATTATCAGAGATAATAAAAGGCCTTGACCTTCCTGGGTCAGGGGCTGCTTCAGATTTGCACTGAAAGAAATTGGTTGGAGCTGTGATCCTCTCCCAGGACTGACAGAAGGGAGCAGCAAGGAGAGAGACAAGGATTTTCTACTAAAATCCCTAGGAGGCTAAGAAGGGGAAGCAAGGCTGCAATATCACCCAGGATTCACAAGATGGACCCAGTGTCTGACCAGGACAGGAGCTCTTCTGGACCAGGAAGCCAAACTGGGTCAGTGGGTCTTGTGCTGGGCTTGGAGGACTCTGAAATTACCTCTGAAGGGTTTTTCCTTGAGCTGGAACAGGACATTCGAGTGAGTAACAATCCATCCACATCTAAGGAGTGAAGGAAGCGAGGGGGCAGAGGTTACACAGAGGGATAAGAGGGGGGAAAGTAAGAGTTACAGGGGACCCTGTGTGCTACTAGGAGGCCATCTCTAAAGGTGGAAGTTGTGTAAAGAGGAGAAAAGATTTCCTGGACGGCGCCTTCTTTCCTGAGTTACATATCTGCCTGCTTCCACCCGACTGTCATTATGAACTCCCCTGAAGAAATGGAATTAAACTATATTTACCTTGTAGCACATTTAGAGACTGGAGAGTGACTTATTTACTTAGAGTATTCTCGGGCCGGCACTGGCCCTGCAGGGAGACCTGGCCCTAGCCCTCGATCCCTGGAGAAGTGATCCCCTACCTCAAGGGTGTGAGTACCAAGCGCCCCAAGACTGGGAAGGTGACCCCCACGCAAGGGGAGGGGTTATAACAGCAAAACCTGTCAATATAATATAAAGTGACATTTTTATCTCAGCAGGCTGAACTTGGTTCTTTCCCATGTAAAATCTATTATAAATACATAATTCTTCCCTGTGTATGCGTGTATGTGAGCTCCTAGGGCACCCGATACCCTGGCACCACCATGGGATCTGGGGGAGGTGCTGAAGAGTCGGGCAGTGGGGGTGTCATTTTTCAGAGTTTGTATTGCTGGAGGGAGCTGGGGGGGGGGGTTTGGTGGGCCTGGGAGATGGACTGAATACATGGGGAGGGGGCAGCACAGTCATTTTGCATACAGGGCAGCAAAAAAGCAAGCACCAGCCCGACACAGGGCTGTATAGCAGCACTTCATTTAAGGTTTAAGGTTTATTTTTATTTATATACCGTCATCTCAGCGGTAGCCTTCACGACGGTTTACATTACAATAAAAACATAATAAGAAAGTTACAATCGTATATTCTCTCCAGCTCTGGGGTCTTTTGATTTATTCTGTCCCTACATGAGAAAAAATGAATTCTCACCCCTCCCTATATTTATTTATTATTTATTTGTAGATTCTTCTATACCGAGGTACGTATAGTTATACATCACTTCGGTTTACAGGGAAACAATAAATTAGCAACAGGCTTTACAGATAACAGATATTATAGCATAACAAATATCAGAACAGGTTTTACATTTAACAACAACAGGCTTTATAAATAAAGATAATGGAATCAACTGGTAGTTTGCTAACTTCATTAACTATAATAAACATAATACATTCATCTTCAATAGTTACGCAGTATCAATACAGTGGGGTAGATGTACAATTAATGAATTAAGCTACGCATAGTAGGCGAGAGTAAAAAAGACATAAATCAGGTAACGGAGCTTTGGAAAAATAAAGTGGGAATGTCAATTTTTTAGTAATAGATAGAAATCATTGATAGAAGGCTTGTTCAAACAACCACGTTTTAAGATTTTGTTTGAACATCTTGTGACAAGACTCAAGGCGCAGGTCCAACGGCATGTTGTTCCAGATTTTAATACCCGCAATGGAGAATGAGCGTTCCCTGGTGGATACATGTTTAATGTGTTTTAGAGGGTGAGCAGTTAGTTTCGCTTGGTGAAATATTCTAATTGGTCTGTTGGAGGTGTGAACAATGAACTGTTCAGAAAACCATTGCATTTCTTTATTGTGAATGGATTTGTGGATGAGAGATAGTACTTTAAACGTAATTCTGTAGGATACAGGTAGCCAATGTAGGAACATCAGTGCTGGTGTTATGTGTTCATGTCGTCGAGTGTTCGTAAGTAACCGAGCAGCGGCATTCTGCAACATCTGTAAGGTTGGGTTGGATTGTGTTCTTCGGTAGACCCAGAAGTATTGCATTACAATAGTCAATTTTTGGAAGGATTGTGGCTTGTAACACAGTCCGGAAGTCCTGGAAATGTAACAGTGGTTTGATCCTTTTCAGTGTATGCAACTTGTAGAAGCCACTCTTAATCGTGCTCGAGATGAAATTCTTCATGGAGAAATGATTATCTATCATGACCCCAAGGCTGCGTACATGCTTAAGCTTGAAAAGGTCTGTGGTTGGGGAATGAGAAGGTGAAGTGTTGGATGTGGTGTTCTTGTGTGGTGTAATGATAAGGAGTTCTGTCTTGTTGGTATTGATTGCAAGGCAGTTTTCCATTAGTAGATTTTTTATTTCCTCCAGAGCTGATTCCCAGGTTTTTATGGCTTCATCGAGTGTATCGTTGATGGGTATGATTATCTGTACGTCGTCGGCGTATATGAAATGCCGTAGATCCAATTTCATCAGAAGTTTACAGAGTGGGGATAGATACACGTTATAGTTCAGAGATTGTGTGACGATGCCATTAATAAGCATTTGGGATGGAGCATGAAACCTTTAAATATCAGAACTGAGTTCTATGTACATTTGGAGAAGAAATGCAATGTGTTTATAGCAGCACTGAGTCTGTCCCTCCATCCATCATTCTGTCTCTGTCTGTGTGCATCTATCAGGGCAGAAGCCTATGGATGGGCAGAGTCCAGGAGTTAGTGCTGTGTGCACGAGGGGAGAAAGTCCATTTGGCTGCTTTGGTTTGGAAGCAGGGCGAGTACATGTTGGGCTATTAAAGACCACGGAGGCAGAGGACAGTGAGAAAAATACATTTACCTACTTTGTGCTAAACTTACTGCATGCACTTTCACAATTCTGTCTGATCATTTCGCAAAGCACGTAAAGGCTCCATCCATTTCACTCACGTTTACAACCAATGGCTGTGATCCAGGTCAGATGTCACTGGACCAGGGCCGGATTTAAGTTGCCACTGCCTATAGGCAAAGGGTACAGGGGAGGGTTTTGTCTGCATCCACTGCCCACACTCTCCACGAAGGCAGAGTACAATTTATCCCCCTGTTCCCCCTGCTGAAATGATCCGCTCTTATGCATCCCTCCTCACTTTTATGTTGGGACTAGTGATCCGCAGTCCCTCCGACCCACTGATGCTCTGTTTCTGAGATTCCAAGCCAGGGGTTCTGTATCTTTCAGTTGGGTATAGATTTCATATTATCTGACAGTGAGGGGTCATTTTTGGAAAGGTTTACATGGGGGCTGTGTGTGTGAAATCATGATATACCTGTGCATGCAGTCCCTGTGTTATCTGTGAATTTTCAGGTTACTTGTACTTCTTTGTGAATAAAAATGAGGGTGTTTGAGGGATTCCGGGTGGGGTTGGAAGTCCATGCACAAGTGAATATTTTGTCAGTGTTGAACGTGCAACTTCGCCGCATGTTGTTACCCCTGCTAGTCAAGTCACGGAGATGAAATCACACTTTTATTTTGACTGCAGTTTTTAGATGGAAGGTCAGGGGACCTTGATGGGGGTCTCAGGGGGAAGTGAGGGAAGTCTGAGTGAATTGGAGGAGGTGTCAGTGAGCTGGTGATTAAAGAGTGTGCAGAAGTGAGTATTTTCATAAGTGGAGAGCACTTATACATTATATAGTTCCTGCCTCTGCACATAAACAATGGGGTTATTGCATGCACAGGTTACAATTATTTCCTGTTTAAAATATATAGGGGCACTTTTATACAATAGGTACAGAAAGTATGTGGATTCCCTTAGTAAACCAATGTCCATGCTCAGACTCAGATGTGCATGCTTTCTGGGTGGAGATACGGGGTATTTGATAAACTCTACATTTCCCACCAACTATAAGAAAATTATTACTTACCTTCTAATTTTCGTTCCTGTAGTACCATGGATCAGTCCAGACAGTGGGTTATGTCCCCAATCCAGCAGATGGAGTCAGCACAAGCTTCGAGGGGGCGTCACCATATATACTACTACCCCCTCTGCAGGAGTTCAGTATCGAGTATATCAAAGTCCAAGTAGAAAACAAAACCCCCGTATTGGATCAAGTTTATATAAACCGGCAACAATAGGCCTTGTAACTTTAGTAACTAACTGCAAACGCCCTACGAACTTGTAGGGAGCTGCGGAAACAGCCTGCCAACTTGTAGGGAGCTGTGAAAAACAGTGAAAACTGAGAAGTCGTGAAAGACATATAACACTACAGTACCTTAGAGAAGAGCGGAGCAGGATGAGAACCCAAACGCAGTGGGAGTCTGGACTGATCCATGGTACTACAGGAACGAAAATTAGCAGGTAAGTAATAATTTTCTTTTCCCTGTACGTACCTGGATCAGTCCAGACAGTGGGATGTACCCAAGCTTCCCTACATCGGGTGGGGTCCTGCGACGCCTGCTCGAAGAACCTGCTCGCCAAAGTGTCCAGAGACCGAAGAGGCGAGGTGCAGACGATAGTGCCTCAGAATGTGTGTAACGATTTCCAGGTGGCTGCTCTACAAATTTCTTGAGAGGAGACCGAGCGAGCCTCCGCCCAGGAGCCGCCTGAGAACGTGTAGAATGCGCTACAATGCTGGGTGGGGGAGTCCGTCCCGCCCCAATGTAGGAAGCAGCAATGCCGGCCTTCAGCCATCTGGCAATGGTCGTCTTCGAGGCCTGAGACCCCTCCTTAGGACCGGACCAAAGTACGAAGAGATGGTCAGAGGTCCGGAACTCATTTGTAGCCTCCAGATAGAGGCGCAGAGTGCGCTTGACATCCAAGAGTCGGAGAGACTTCGGCTCTGAGCAAGAGAAGGACGGCAATTCCACCGTCTGGTTCACATGGAATACAGAAACCACCTTCGGAAGGAAGGAGGGAACGGTGCGAAGCGAAACTCCAGAGTCGGAGAAACGGAGATAAGGCTCTCTACACGACAGAGCTTGCAGCTCCGAAATGCGTCGAGCGGAACAGATGGCCACAAGAAATACAGTCTTGAGGGTGAGATCCTTTATCGTTGCACTGCGCAGTGGCTCGAACGGTGGTCCCGACAGGGAGCGAAGCACAAGGTTAAGACTCCAGGAGGGACAAGGGTCCCTAACGGAGGCCGCATATGCTTGACACCCTTGAGGAAGCGAGCAATGTCCGGGTGCTGTAGAAGAGAGCCCCCATCGCTCAGCAGCGAACCAAGGGCGGCCACCTGAACCCTAGTGAATTATAGGTGAGCCCTTTTTCCACCCCCGCTTGTAGAAACTGAAGGATCTGAGGTACAGAAGCCTTTGCGGGTCTCGTGGCCTGGCTGGTACACCACAGCTCGAACACCTTCCAGACTCAAACATAGGCCGCCGACGTCGATGTCTTTCGTGCCCGCAACAGCGTTGATACTACCGCCTCCGGGTAGCCCCGGCGCCGGAGGCGGCGCCTCTCAAAAGCCAGGCCGCAAGACAGAAGAGTTCTGCCTGCTCGAAAAATACCGGGCCCTGATGTAGGAGCCGGGAGGTGCCCCAGCCTGATTGGCCCGTCGATCACCAGCTGTAGCAGATCCGCAAACCAGGGTCGCCTGGGCCATTCTGGGGCGACGAAAATCACTTTCCCCTGATGGCTTTCTATTCTGCGGAGCATCCTGCCCACCAGGGGCCAGGTGGGAAAGCGTAGAGTAGAAGATGTGGCGGCCACGGGAGGACCAGGGCATCCACTCCCTCCGTGCCGCGCTCTTCCGGCGACTGAAGAAGCGTGGAGCCTTGGCGTTGAGAGCGGACGCCATCAGATCCAAGTGGGGGGCCCCCCACCGATGGACGAGAAGTTGCATCGCTTCGTCCGGAGAGAGACCACTCTCCGGGGTCCAGCAGTTGGCGACTGAGGAAGTCCGCCTGGATGTTGTCCACCCCGGCGATGTGCGAGGCCGCTAGCCGGACGAGATGACGCTCTGCCCATTGCATCAGCAGCGCCGCCTCGAGCGTGACCTGCGGGCTGCGCGTGCCTCCTTGTCGGTTGATGTAGGCTACGGTGGTAGCGTTGTCCGATAGGATTCTGACCTCCCGGTTCCGAAGAAGCGGCAGGAAATGTCGTAGAGCTAGCCGGACCGCTCTGGTTTCCAGACGGTTGATTGACCACTTCGCCTCCACCGCGGACCACGTCCTGCATTGCGCTTCGATCGCAGACTGCACCCCAGCCTACAAGACTGGCATCGGTGGTCACCACCACCTAATTTGGCAAATCGAGGGACACGCCGCGGGCCAGATTCAACGGATCCAACCACCAGTCCAGACTGTCCCTGGCATTCTGTGGGAGCGGGAGGATCATCTGGTAGTCCTGCGACACTGGTTTCCAACGGGAGAGGAGCGCCCACTGTAAGGGCCTGAGGTGCGCAAACGCCCAAGGTACAAGGTCGATGGTGGAACCCACTCCCAGGAGTTGCAGGTAGTCCCAGGAGGTGGGCTCTGGTAACGCAGAGAACCGTCGTGTGTGATCCCGCAAGGATTGAGCCTTGTCCTGGCGCAGAAAAACTTTGCCCAGTCGGGTGTCGAAGGTCGCCCCCAAAACGTCCAAGCGTTGCGAGGGCACGAGGGAGCTCTTGGAGAAGTTCACTACCCATCCCAGGGAATGTAGAAACCGTACTACTCGAGTCACCGCTGAGCGTCCATGGTCAAATGACTTCGCCTGGATGAGCCAATCGTCCAGATAGGGATGAACCAGAATGCCCTCCCTCGAGAGCTGCAGACGCTACCATGATCTTGGTGAAGGTGCGCGGCGCGTCGCCAAACCGAACGGGAGAGCCGTGAACTGAAAATGCTGGTCCAGAATTTTGAAACGAAGGAAACGGTGGTGGTCCGGGCGGATGGGAATGTGCAGGTAGGCCTCCGTTAAGTCCAGGGAGGCGAGGAACTCCCCCTGATGCACCGCCGCAATCACTGATCGGAGCGTTTCCATGCGGAACCGAATGACTCGGAGAGACTTGTTGACTTCCTTCAGGTCTAAGATGGGCCGGAAGGATCCGTCCTTCTTGGGTACGACGAAGTAGATGGAATAGTGGCCCCAGCCCACCTCTCGAAGGGCACGGGCGCAATAGCGCCTATCTCTCGGAGTCTGTCCAGCGTCAACTGTACCGCTCTTCTCTTGAGGGCGAAACCACAGGGGAGAAGATGAACCTTCCCTTCGGAGGGCGGACAAACTCCAAGGCGTAGCCGTGTTTTATGGTGTCCAAGACCCACTGGTCTGAGGTGATCTGCACCCACTCCTCATAGAAATTCGCCAGCCGGCCCCCAATCCTGGGGACGGAGGAGTGGGTGGAGACTGGCATCATTGGGTGGCCTTGGGTGAGGGATTCCCAGGTCCGGAGGTGGCACGCCGGGCCTACGACCGCGAAAGGAGCGCGACCAGGGCTGAGACCTGGAAGCGGAGGGTCGGGACCCCGTCTGTCTGTAGCTCCTGTAGCGTCGCTGCGCCCTGGCTCTGGTCCGAGAGGAGGCAAAGGCCCTAGAAGGACGGTATCTGTCCTCCGGGAGTCGATGGACAGCATTTTCCCTAGGGACTTGATAATTTGATCCAAGTCCTCACCGAAGAGGAACTTACCCCTGAACGGGAGAGAGCCCAGACTCGACTTGGAGGAAGTATCCGCTGCCCAATTGCGAAGCCACAGCAGTCGTCTTGCCGCCACTACCGAGACCATGGATCTTGCCAGGACCCGAAAAAGGTCGTACGAGGCATCCGCCCTGTATGCCACTGCAGCTTCTAGCCGGTCCGCCTGAGCGGCCTCCTCGGGTGGCAGTTCTTGAGACGTGAGAAGTTGTTGTACCCAGAGAAGGCTAGCTGCTGGGCAAGGGAACTGCACATCACCGCCCGCATACCCAGTGCGGAGACTTCGAAAACCCTCTTGAGAAAAACTTCCAACTTGCGATCTTGCGTGTCACGTAAGGCCGCTCCTCCCGTCACTGGTATAGTGTCCTCTTCGTGACTGCCAACACGCGGAGTCCACTTTCGGGACCTTGATGAGGTCCAGGAAGTCCTCAGGGAGTGGATACAGCTTCTCCATGGCACGGCTGACCTTCAGGGAAGCCCGGGGTATCCCATTCCCTAGTGAGAAGTTGGAGAAACGATTCGTGAATGGGAAAAGCCCGTGCTCTCGGCCGAAGCGCCGCCAGGACCGGATCTCCCTTCTTTGAAGAAGTGACGACAGCGGGGGCTACTGGAGCGGGCGGGTCCGGCGGCGGGTCCAGATCCAATTCCTGAATAATCTGTGGGATAAGGTCATCCAGCTCTTCCCTCTGAAAAAGGCGGAGGGTACGCGGGTCGTCCCCCTCAGGCGTGCCGTCCCCTTGTCCTACGTCGGGAGGTCCGGGCCGCGTCCCAACTGGCCTGAAGCCGCCCCCACCGCCGCGGGAGGCAGCCGTACCCGGGTGGGAGGCTGGCCGGGCCCCGCCCCCGCCGGGCCGGAGGGGGCCTGGGTGGAAGGCGACATCCGTGGAGCCTTGGCAGGTGGAGGTCCCGCAGGAGCTTCCAGGCCCTGCAGGTAGGCCGTATGCATCAGGAGAATAAACTCCGGTGAGAACCCCGGCCTGCTCGGGGGGGCTCCGGATGCAGCCGAGTGCTGTTCCCTGTCCCTGAGGGCCTGGTTCCGGCATCAAAATCGGAGGGGAAACCCCCAAAAATCCAGTGTCCTCCCGCGCTGCCTGAGTCTCCTCAGGGTGCTGTGGGGTAAAATGGCCGCCGTTCCCGCCAAAAATGGCGGAGTGGCCGGCCCGCACCGCCCGGGCAACGAGGAAACAAACGAAAACTCGCTGAGGGACTGCGAGGTGCCTTCCCCCCCTGGGAGGCACCGTGCGCAGATGCCCTCACGCGAGATCCGGTTACCCCCGGGTCGCCGCAAGGCGAGCAACGTGACGGCCATGGCATCGGGATCGCTCTCTGAGACAGGCAAAAAAACCCGGCAGAAAGCAAGAAAAGCCTCGGGGGGGCGGGGGGGGCCAGGCGAGAGGAGCGCCGCTGCGGGGGGGCCCGTTCGGCCTGCACTACCCGTCCTTCGGAAACCGCAAACAATGTGCCGCGGGGGGGCCTTCCCGGCCACTCACCCGCCCGAAAAATCCCTCCCGTCTGCCTCAGCAGCCCACGGGAGCTGCAAAATGGCCGCGGGGAGAGGAGAGCAGAGACGCGGAGAGGCCGGCCCCACCAGCTTCCGCGAGGCACCAAAGGTGACCTGCAAAGAAAAGCAAGAACACTGCAAGGAAACTGAAAACCCTCTGAACTTACCCCCGGCCGAAATCGACGGGTCACAGCACGGCGCAAGACAGAGGAACAAGAGAGAGAAGAGAGAGGGGAAGCCACGCCTCCCCAAAAATTGCAAGGTTTTTTTTTTTTAAACTAAATTGGAAAAACTTGATCCAAATCGAAAGCAGCAAAGTCCCAAGAAAAGAACCAAGGACACAAGAGATAGCCTAACAAATTGTGGGAAACCCTGATTCCCCTACTCGCATCTGCTGGAGTCAGAAGATACTGAACTCCTGCGAGGGGGGTAGTAGTATATATGGTGATGCCCCCTCGAAGCTTGTGCTGACTCCATCTGCTGGATTGGGGACATAACCCACTGTCTGGACTGATCCAGGTACGTTACAGGGAATTGCAAAATACAGCTTTAACTTTAAATGTACCACTTGTTGTGTATGTGCTGACTTATGCACACCATTGAATTATTATCCCCTTAATATTCTTACAGGTTAAACTTAATAATTACTACAACTTCCTGGCCTTGGTTTTTTGCAGTGGAGGAGATTAACGAGAACTCAGAGCTCCTTCCCCAACCTCACACTGGGGTTCCACATTATCGATTCTCACAACAATCTGGCTCATATGCTTATGGCTGCCTTGAAAATATTTTCAGGAAGGAGGTTCTGGATCCTCAACTACAGCTGCCAAACATCTGGCACCCTGGCTGCAATAATTGAAGGCCTTCCCTCTGAGGAATCAAGTGAGCTGTCCCATATGTTGAGGACGTACCACTTCCCACAGGTCAGGGGGTTGCTCTCCCAATTTTACTTTATATTCTGCTGCATAATCCTCCCCTCCTGAATGTTGTATTTCCATGGAAATGAATCCAGCTTGTTGTGCACAATCCCTGAAACGTGACACAGTGCAAAGTATTTCTCTATCTCCAGCAGATGAAGGTGTTTAAAAAAAAAAAAAAAAAAAAGAAGAAGAAAAGAAAAAAGACAACAGAATTTATTCCAATCTGGCTAAATCAGACATATTTATTTACAAAAAAAAAAAAAAAATAGAGCACTTTGCCTACCAAGGGGAAGTTTCTTCTGAGCTTCCTTCCTTGGTTGCGGGCTTGCGGGGGTTAAGCTTTTAGCAGCCCTCATTCCCAGAGCATTTGTACACCGGCGAGTGACTGGGGGGATTTACCGGTGTGCCGGTCCCCCCCCCCCCCCCCCCCCCGGCCCAGAGAAAATAGTCACTTATTCCTCTGCTGAGGCCTGAGCTTTCGCTAACTGCCTTGTTTAAAAAAAAAAAAAAAGAAGATTTCAGCAGCATTTACGGTCTCTCGGGCTCTGGAGGTTATTTTTAGACTTCCCTTCTCTGCACCGCGGCAATGCCGTGCACATCGTGTGTGCTGCTGTGGGGAGCCGGCATGCGGCTCTCCCACGAAAACCTCTGCTCCCGTTGTATCCCCGGGGGAGAGGGCCCGTCGGTGGCAGCAGCCGGCGGGAGGGAGAAAGTCTTCGGCACAGTCCCGTGGCGCGGATAAACCGATGATGTCTCATAGTCCTAGGCCTGCCCCCATCCTGCGGAGCATGGGAACGGCGGCCATTTGCGTTCTTTAGATGCTTCTGCAGATTTCTCTGCAGGGGAGGGGATCTCCCTCCGCAGTTGTCTCCACACGATCAGAAGCCAGGTAAGAACCAATTTTCCTTTAATATTCCATCACAGTTATCAGATTCCTTTTAATTAAAGAAGAATTTAACTGATAAAATAGGGCAAAGTGTGAAGAGCACTGTCTTTTCCTGTGCTGAAAATATGTGAGAGAATATATCCCTAATAAACTGAATAACTTATTCTCCTGTAATTACCACCTTCTGCTCTCCAAGATTACACTGGATCTACGACTCCTTTTTACATATCTTTTTGCTGGGTGGAACAGCAAACAATTACAATGAACATCTCATCCAGGATTAACTTTAATTTTAGGATTCAATTCCCATGAAAAACCTGAAGATTTTTCTAAAGAACTAAATAAAAGCATCATGAGGTTTATATGGAGAGGGGACAGGCCTAGGGCGGCAGGAGCACTTTGTCACATATCACAGCACAATGATGATTTGCACTCCTGCACTTTAAAATGAGTTCCTGGCAGTCTTCTCCATGGTATAAATGGGAAAATAAAGAGAAGCATTGGGCAGATCTGGAAAGGGATCTTCCTCCTAATGATTGATTTTACATTTTGTCTATGGAATCCCAGCTATTTAGGAAAATTATTGACCCTAGAACTTCTCTTAATTGTAGTTGGGTTACAGACCTGGATACTGATGGCTACAGATCGCAGGCTCATTTCCTCCGTTCTCTCTCTCTGCTTCCCGTTTCCTATCAGCAGATTAAACAGAGATCGTAACTCGGTCTTTACTGACAGAGGAGGCTAGCTTCAGCAACTTCCAATTTTATGTAACAGCTAAACAAATAAATAAAGCCTTACTGCCCCCAAACTGGAGATGACAGAAACTGAAATGCTGCTGGGGAAGCAGGAATTGTGTCCTCAGCTCCCGATGTCCTCACTTGGGAGACTGTACAGAAAATGTGTTGTTTGTTTGTTTGTTTGTTTATTTATTTATTTATTTATTTATTTAGTGTTTTTCTATACCGACATTCAAGATAAGGATCACATCATGCTAGTTTACATTTAACAGGGGGTTTGTAAAGTGCAAATAAACTAAAACTGTAACATGTGAAGAGAAACACTGAAGTTACAATGAAACAGGGATGTTCAAAAACTGGGAAAAGAAGGAAAGGCTAGAGGAATTTAACAGAAAGAACAATTGTTTACAATGTTCAAAGAATGTCTGACTGTGGTTGTTGGTGAATTAAGGTTCAGTTGGGTTCTGGAAAGGCTTGCTTAAACAACCACGTCTTAAGCCTTTTTCTGAAAGTTAGAAGGCACGTTTCCTGTCGAAGATCTGGTGGAATGGAATTCCATAGCGATGGTCCTGCTGTAGAGAAGGCCCGGTCTCTAAATGTTATATGTTGAGAGGTTTTGGTGTGTGGAACATGTAGTGAATCTCTGATGGGTCTGGAGGAGGTATGTTTTCTGAATGGATTTGTAGGTTGAGTGGAGCGTGGTGATGAATGGCTTTATAGATAATGGTAATGGACTTATGAATGATTCTGAAGTGAATTGGCAGCCCAGTGTAGGTCTTTGAGAATGGGAGATATGTGGTCTTTTCTCCTCGTGTTTGTCAATATTCTGGCTGCCGTGTTTTGGACCATCTGAAGAGGTATGGTGTGGGACAAGTGGAGACCTAATAGATAGAGTTACAATAGTCTATCTTAGAGAAGATTATTGCTTGCAGAACCGTTCTGTGATCATGAAAGTGAAAGAGTGGTCTTCTTCTTTTCAGGACATGTACTTTATGAAAGCAGTCTTTAGTTGTTTGGTTAATAAAAGATTTAGGTTTAGACGATTATCAATAATAACTCCTAAGTCTCTTGCTTTGGAGATGTGAAGGTTGGCTGGTGGATGCATCGTGATGTTACTGTTTTCTGAGGATATGAGAAGGAGTTCACTTTTTTCTAGAATTTAGTATTAAGTTTAAGCTGCTGAGGAGGCAGTTGATTTCTTGAAGGCAGTTTTACCAAAATTCCAGAGTATTGTGATGGATTCTTTAAGGGGGATCACGATCTGGACATAGTCGCATATAAGAAGTGTTTTAAGTTTAATTTGGTTAACAACTGGCATAGTGAAAGAAGGTAAATATTGAAAAGCATGGGGGACAGGGAGAAACCCTAGGGAACTCCTATGGAGGAATGATAATGAAGGGATTCTTTATTGTGGATTTTAACCTTGTAGCCTCTGTTCCCAAGGAATGTTTTGAACCAGGCCAGTGCAATTCCTATTATGCCGATGTTCGCCAGCTGGTTGAGGAGGATGGATGAGTGGTTAACAGTGTCAAATGCTGCCGAGAGATCCAGGAGAATCAGTAAGAAGGCATGACCTTTATTGAGGCCCATGATGAGGTAGTCTGTCAGGGAAATGGGTAGGGATTCTGTACTTAATGCTTTTCGGAATCCATATTGGGTAGGGAACAAGATATTGTGGTCTTCGATGTAATCTGATAGTTGTGTATTAACTAATTTTTCCATGACCTTGGCTATAGTTAAACATAGTTAAACATCTTCCTTAAAGATCTCTTCCTGTTGAGTGTTGTGAACTGTATCACTGGAGAGGTGGACCCTTGGGCCAGCCATGAAGATGATGGAATGGCAGTGGGCGGACTACCGCCGTGAGGACTGGCCAGGAGGCGGTTCGAGACCGGCAGACCGGTCAAGAGCTTCACCCTGGGAAGCCCGTGGTCCCCCAGGAGGAGCCTGTGAGGACCTGGGCTGCTGGGGATTAGGAAAGGTCTCCCGGAGCAGACGTAGTCCATAGAACAGTCCGAGGTCGAGACAGGCAGCAGAACAGCAGAATGAAGACGTAGCGAAGACGAAGCCAGGAAGACAGTCCGAAGATCAGGAACCAGATACTGAAGCTGAAGAACAGACCCAGAATCAGGAGCACTGGAACTGGAGCTAGAACACAGGAACTGAAGCAGGAACTCAGGAATTGAAACAAGGAGACAGAAACTGAAGCAGGAACACAGGAACTGAAGCAGGAACACAGGAATCAAGGCAGGAACTAAGGAACGCGAGGGCAACTAGTGACTCAAAGGAGTGAACCCTGTTGCAAGGCGATTTCCCTAGTCAGACGCCGGGTTTAAATACCCTGCGGGCATCTGACGTCATCTAGGGGGCCGGCCAGGACTCCATGCAGCTGTGCCTTTAAAAGGCTTCCCCTGCGCGCGTGCGTGCCTAAGGGGGTCAGAGTCAGGATCGGAGCTCGGCAGCATCTCCCTCGTGGAGACGCCACTGCGGAGAGAGGCCTGGCAGGCCCGAAAAAACACCAGACCCCGTCGCGGCCTCAGCGCGGTTAAAAGGGAAGGACCTGGTCGCAAGTCTAGCAACCAGGACTGCAACAATACCCCCCTTCTTACGCCCCATCCTCAAGGGATCCGGTTTACCAGTATGATCCAAGTGGAATTGTTGCAGAAGAGACTTGTCCAAGATGTTACGAGCGGGCTCCCAGGTGTTCTCTTCAGAGCCGCAAATACTCCCAGCGACGGTGGAGAAAATCGTACATCAAGGACCTCCCGAACCTGGTACTTTGGTTCATCAGCTGCGGGGGTATCCCCAGGATCTGGCGGTCTCCGATAGAACCTAGAAAGAACTACTGGTTTAAGTAAGGAGACATGAAACACATTGTGGATACGTAAGGTAGTGGGATGACGTAGGCGATAGGAAACCATTCCAACCCTCGCAGAACTTATGAGCCAATTTCCTAGAGGGTAAACCAAAGATGAATGTTCTTGGTGCCTAACCAGACTTTGTCCCCTGGTAGAAACACCAGCGCTGGTCGACGATGCCGATCAGCATGCCTCTTGGCGGACTTCGCTGATGCAGTTTGTTTTGAATGGAGTCCCAGAGTTTATGCAATTGCTGAGAAGACAACTGAGCTGCTGTCGAAGGAACAGTCACAGGCAGAGGTAACGGTGATTTAAGTTGCTTCCCATAAACTACTTTAAAGGGAGACTTCCCTGTAACCGAATGAGCATGATTGTTGTAGGAGAATTCGGCCTATGGTAGCAGAGCTACCCAATTGTCCTGTCTCTCAGAAACAAAGGTACGAAGAAAAGTTTTTAAGGAGCGGTTCATACGCTCAGTTTGTCCATTGCTTTGCTGATGGAAGGCTGTGGAGAGGTTCAACTGGACTCCAAACTTTTTACACAGTGCCCTCCAGTATCAGGCAGTGAACTGCGGTCCTCTGTCAGAGACTATAGGCCTCATTTACCAATTTCACATCGTTAACGCATGGGTACCGCCTGCATTAATAAAAGGGGCGTTCCCATGCAAATGAGGCACTTTCCGCGCAGCAGGGAATTTTCGCATCCCGCGACGGTTTCGCGAATCACGAAAATGTTTTCGCAATTCGCATTGAAATCAATGGAAAATTAGCGCGCTGCGTGATCCTTTCGCAGCTAGCGGTAAAAAGTGAAACCAAGTACCGCGCCCCGCGATAATGTGACATGTATAAAAGGTCACTTCCTGCCCCTCCTCCTTTGAGGGTTGGAAGGAGTTTTAGAGAGGAGGTAGGTGTTGGAGATTTTGAGCATTTGGAGTTAGGATATCGATTACTGAGTGCGGTGTCTTGTTTACTTGTTGTCATCTGTTTCCCTTTACCTGTGTCTTGTGTAATCTGTGTGGAGTGAAAGATTGTCAGTTCCCTGTTTGTCCCTATCTGTGTGTAGGAGGAGGAGGAGTGTGGTGGTGGTGGTGCTGGTGGTGCTGGTGGGGGGGAGGAGGAGGAGTGCAGTGGTGGTGGGAGTGGTGCTGGTGGTGAGGAGTGTGGTGGTGGTGGTGGTGCTGGTGAGGAGGAGGAGGAGTGCGGTGGTGATGCTGGTGGTGAGGAGTGTGGTAGTAGTGGTGGTGGTGGCGAGGAGGAGTTTGGTGGAGGATGGAGCGTGACAGGAGTGGGAGGAGAGGACAGAAGAGGGTAGTTGAGAGTAGTGGGAGGAGGAGGGAGAGGGGGAGGGAGGAAGAGGGACCTAGTGGTAGGGGTCTGAGGAGTAGGAGCAGGGACAGGGCTAGTGGGAAAAATAGGCAGGAGGGACGTGATAGGAGGGTGGGGGAGGGGTAAAGGGTGAGGCAGGAGAGAATTGTGGGAAGAGGTAGGGCTAGACAGGCAGGGCAGAGGGGAAGGGAGCAGGAAGTGCAGGGTCAGGTGGGGGGGGGGGGAGGAAGGGAGTGCGGAATCTGGTGGGTTGGAGAGTGAGGCTAGGGTGGAGACCCCTCCGGAAGTGGCACCCTAACAAGGCAGCCAGGCAAGGGTGAGGCAGCATGCTATACGCTTCAGCCAGGAGGACAATGATCGGCTGATCGAAGGTGTCCTCCGTCACTATGCCCATCTCTTTAGCAACCTGGCAGTGAAGACGTCAAAGGCAGCCAAGGCACAGCTATGGGCCAGAATTGCTGCGGACATCAGGCGACAAAGTGGCATACCTCGCACCGGGGAGCTGGTGTCCCACCGTTACAGGGACATCAAGGCTCAGCTGAAGGTAAATATTGCGGAGCGGAATGAGTACCTGCGGGAGACAGGAGGAACGGCCCCTTGCCCAATCAGATTCACAGAGATGGAGAGGCATCTGATGCAACGGCTGGGACCAGATATGTTCGAGGGGTTGGACCCACGACTGGATAAATCCCACCTCGAAGATGGTGAGTTGGCCTGTACCTCCCACCAGGTCCTTTGCTGTCCTGTTCAAGGTTCATACACAATGTTTAGTCCTGTATTCGGTTGAGGTTCCCCATGTGTTCTCCAGAACAGTGTTGACCCTCCCCCCTCCCCCACACTGTGCCTAGCAGGATGAGGTGTTCAGGAAATGCTTAGAACTGTGAATGTGTTCTCCTCCCCCTTGCGGAGCCCCCATACCCCATTCCCCATTCCCCAGGCCATGAGGTACAGAGATACAACAGAACCTTATTAGCTGCCCCACATGATTAGGTGCCCCTGTTCCATGTTACTGTCAATCAACCAAAGGCTGAGATACTGATGCTGTCCATCCTTTTGTCCCCCATCTTCTACAGAGCGCTCTGGTCCCAGGCAGCAGAGGTCGGATCCCAGCTGGGAAGGCCCAGGCACCAGAAGTGATCCACCTGGGACAAGGCGGCCACCGATGCTCACCAGGCCCTTCGTCCTTGATGCCGGGACGCAGTGGTCGGAGGAGGAGGAGGAGGAGGAGGGAGAGCTGGGCCCCACAGCAGCAGGCAAAGGCAGCCCCCTCAACCTGACCGAGGCCCTGGAAGGTTTGGAGTGGGGGGCCTCCCCCACCGCTCTGGGTGCAAACAGCCCACTCCCATTCGAGAAAACACCGCCCACTGAGGATACCCCAGTCATGTCTCCATTCAGCCCTACACCTGCAGCTGTGCCTGCAATTGCACAGCTCCCAGCACCAGTAGCCCCACCACCAGCACCACAACCAGTTACAGCAGCCCCACCCTTCCTACCGAACAAGGACCCAATCACATGCACACAGGCAGAGCAAATCCCGATGGAACTGCGTGGGCTGAGGAGAGAGGTTCACAGCTGACCCACCACTTCCAGCTCCTCACTGCATCCACCACCCAGGCATCCAACAGCCTGACAGCAGCAATCACAACACAAAACACAATATTGCTGCAAATCCTGAGGTGGATTACGGAGCAGCGGGCGTCATCGTCCACAACCTCCACACCACAACCAAATCCCTCAGGGTCCCGAGGCCACAGGGGCCGTCCCCCCAAGAACCTGCCACCTCCCACAGGACCAGCAGGACGTGGCGAGGGGACCATCATACACCTGAAACTGGGTAGCTCACTCACTCCCACCCGCCACTGGGATGGCCATCCCGCAGACTTGCAGTGCCGCCGAGATGGAAGACGATGCATCATGCAAAGCTGATGAGGCACCACCTCCCACCCACCTGGTCAGCTGGCCCACCTGCATCCACTGCACCACTCTGCTGTGTGCCACCTGCATCTGCTGTGCCACTCTGCTGTGTGCCACCTGCATCTGCTGTGCCACTCTGCTGTGTGCCACCTGCATCCACTGCGCCACTCTGCTGTGTGCCACCTGCATCTGCTGTGCCACTCTGCTGTGTGCCACCGGCCTCCGCTGCGCCACTCTGCTGTGGGGTGCTTTCTGTTCTCAAGGGCTGCAACTTCTGCCTGTGTGCTGTGGGATGACTTGTGTGCTCAAGGGCTGTCAATGCTGGCTGTGGGGTGCGTTCTGTGCCTCATGGCTCCAAATGGCACTTGGGCTGTGTCGTCCTGGGCCTCCTCCTGCTGCCATTCCGCTGCTTTGTCGTCCTGGGCCTCCTCCTACTGCCATGCTGCTGCTGTGTCGTCCTGAGCCTTCACTGCTGTTGCCACACCCTTCATGTGTTCCCCTGCTGCCTACATGCTGCACTGCAGGATATCTTTTCCACTGGCTGGCCTTTCACTCTGCTGGCTGGCCTCTCAGGCACTCCCCTTTCAGTGCACTCTTTCAACATGGACCACCTGGGGCCCGGACCTTCACTCTGCTGGCGGGCCTCTCAGGCACTCCCCTTTCAGTGCACTCTTTCAACATGGACCACCTGGGGCCCGGACCTTCACTCTGCTGGTGGGCCTCTCAGGCACTCCCCTTTCAGTGCACTCTTTCAACATGGACCGCCTGGGGCCCGGACTTTCACTCTGCTGGCGGGCCTCTCAGGCACTCCCCTTTCAGTGCACTCTTTCAACATGGACCGCCTGGGGCCCGGACTTTCACTCTGCTGGCGGGCCTCTCAGGCACTCCCCTTTCAGTGCACTCTTTCAACATGGACCGCCTGGGGCCCGGACTTTCACTCTGCTGGCGGGCCTCTCAGGCACTCCCCTTTCAGTGCACTCTTTCAACATGGACCGCCTGGGGCCCGGACTTTGACTCTGCTGGCAGGCCTCTCATGCACTCCCCTTTCAGTGCACTCTTTCAACATGGACCACCTGGGGGCCGGACTTTCACTCTGCTGGCTGGCCTCTCAGGCACTCCCCTTTCAGTGCACTCTTTCAACATGGACCGCCTGGGGCCTATGTCAGTCAACACATTGTATACTGACTAGCAATAATCTATGTATTGTAGTATCCAAGCTATTGGGGTGCCACTTCCTGTTTCTCTGTTCCTAGGTAATCATGCTTTGCCA
This sequence comes from Rhinatrema bivittatum, assembly GCF_901001135.1. Classification (NCBI taxonomy): domain Eukaryota; kingdom Metazoa; phylum Chordata; class Amphibia; order Gymnophiona; family Rhinatrematidae; genus Rhinatrema; species Rhinatrema bivittatum. The sequence goes on along the minus strand of NC_042630.1, from coordinate 44,009,783 downwards.
GTACTGACAACACCCAATACCTACATATGTGTATATACTAGAGATGTGAATCGTGTGATCGATCGTCTTAACGATCGATTTTGGCTGGGGGGGGAGGGAATCGGATTGTCGCGTTTTGTTTTTTTTAAATATCGTGTAAATCGTAAATCCGTGGAGGACGGGAAAACCGGCACACTAAAACAACCCTAAAATCCACCCCGACCCTTTAAAATAAATCCCCCACCCTCCCGAACCCCCCCAAAATGTCTTAAATTACCTGGGGTCCAGTGGGGGGGTCCCGGTGTGATCTTCCACTCTCGGGCCACGGGTGCGTTGATAGAAATGGCGCCGGCACTACCTTTGCCCTGTGATATGACAGGGCAAAGGTAGCGCCGGCGCCATATTGATTCCTGTCCTCTGACGTCACGAGCGTAGGAGATCGCTCCCGGACCCTCGCTGGACCCCCAGGGACTTTTGGCCAGCTTGGGGGGGCCTCCTGACCCCCGCAAGACTTGCCAAAAGTCCAGCGGGGGTCCGGGAATGACTTCCTGCAAGTGAATCGTTTTTCCGTACGGAAAAACGATTCACGGCAGGAGATCGCTCCCGGACCCCCGCTGGACCCCCAGGGACTTTTGGCCAGCTTGGGGGGGCCTCCTGACCCCCACAAGACTTGCCAAAAGTCCAGCGGGGGTCCGAAACGACCTTCTGCAGTCGAATTGTGTTGCCGTACGGCCGGCGCCATTTTGCGCAAAATGGCGCGAGGTGAAATATGTGAAGACAGTGTCTTCACATATTTCACCTCGCCACACACACACATACAAGCCACTCTCCAAGGTTAACTGTCATTGTTGATAGCGCATGTAGTTTGGACAACCAGTACAGTCCACTGACAGGTATCTGTCAGTGTTGACAAATATTTGGTATACTTTACTGACTATTAACAGAACAACAATCATTTACATGCTGCAGAACCCCAGTGGACTTTCCTCCCTACAGGTGTGCTGTTCAAAAAGTTACAGGTAACGAATGTTGCTCACACATCAGTATCAGCAGAATATTAGTGTTTGCACATACTGTATGACCTGTGTCACCATCACGTAATATACCCACCTCACCCCTGTTCTTCTCCATACTCTGTCTTGAAGCCCCTGTACCTGCAAGCCTTTCTTGAGGGACATCATGTGAATGGGACATATACCCTCCCAACGGAGTGATATGGGTGCATCTATGTCAATTGGAGGGACATGTAGGCCCATGTCTGGCCCATATTCCCTCTATTGTTGCACACAGCTCAGTTAGCAGTGACTGTGAAAACCACTGTCTGCCAGCTCCTGTGGAATACATAGTTGGCCAGTGAGCTAAAGGGGTATTCTAAACATATAGGCTGTCAGGCATTGCCATAGTCCCAACGTGTGGGGCTATATGTATCACCGGGTGTCACACATTTCTGTACTCAATTATGAGTAGGTTTGTGCGTCCGTGGAGGACACAATCCCTGACAGATGGTCTGCCACTCTAAGTGGACATCCGGAAGCTCTGAGCCATCTACCTCTTGCCATACATGCTGTAAGGTGTTGCCTAGATGTCCAGCCCACTATGTGGCCTGTATATGTAGTGGTTCACAGTCCAGGTGCAACACTGAACACTGCAATGCTGTTTGTCAGTGCCCTTAGACAGATCTTGCTTCCCTGGCACATTCCACCTCATGAAGGACAGGTTGCCATCTTTGAGGATACAGCATGTAGCATTCAGCCTGTTTAACATCTGCACATTCAGCTAATGGAGCTCCTGGACCACATAACTGTGGCGCTGCATGGAGCACAATTGCTAAGGATGCACATGTGTTTGGCCAAGTGTCAGGTATTACCACGCTGTAGCCGGGCATGGCAGGGGCTCATGGCAACGTTGGCCCTCCTGATATCCCCTTGTGGAGGACATCTCCAGATGCAGCCAGGTGGTGTGCTGCCAGAAGGGTGCACCCTTATAAGGTACAGTAAATGGAGGCTCTATGTGTAAATCTGCATGGTATCATGGTTGAGGGGCAAACCTGAGAGTGGTTGGTGCAGAGGAAGGGTGTGTTACGCTGAGGCTAGGTACCAACTGTACCCTGAGATGCCATCCTGGTATGGGCTGGTGCTGTGGCCAGCAACATCGTTGTCATAATGGCTGAGACACACACCAACCCATGGCATTTACACAAGCTGGGTGGGATGGGCTTGCATATATTGTGGGCAGACTGGGTGGAGATAGGGGTCTGGTCAGCATGCAGACCTTACATCATCCCAACTGTTCACCTTCCTGGCCAGCCTACCATTGTACTGTACAGTATGAGGGCGACAGTGCAGTGAATCCTACATACCTTATCACCCATAAATGGTTCCAATATTGTGATAGAGTGAGACATTAGTTTATCACCCTGTCTGAACCCCTGTCATCCTCATCACTGCAAGTAGCAAGCGTGGAAACAGCTGTTGCTGTACAGTAATGTGTGTTAGCTAGTGGATAGTCACTGACACCCATCCACATGCAGGTGTTCCAAACAGCTCTGGAATATGATGTCCATAGGTTGTGTGCTGAAAGGCTGGTCGACTCTATCCGGACACCTAGCACCCATTCATTGTTCCCGCTCATTGATCACCGATTCTTCCTATACCACCCCTGGTTTGTTGCCGCACAGGAGTACTACACATGTTAGGAAAGGGGAGTGGGCTGCCGCTGTACATCAATATACCTCATCACCTGCCTAGCCATATATCTGACCCCCTTCATGCATACATTCCACCCTGTGCAGCCTCCTTTTGTATTCTGCCACCTCCATATGGACGACACATGGGTAATACAGGATCAGCCAAAGGCTTAGGCTCCAGGGACACATTCACATATGAGTACTGATGTCCTTTATTTGGACATCAGGACCTATGCTGGAGGGCTGTGTGATCATCTGTCAATAGTGACATTAGTGAGTCATCATACTCAGCAGTAAGGCTGCTATGATGAGGGCGTTGGTAGAGCCAACACGGTTATGATGGGCTCTGTTTGCACGAGCGTCAATGACTGTGTGTCTGCTGTAGGGGTACAAATGCCTGGTCGGAGGTGTTTCCACAGTACACAGCATGCCTTCTGTGCTATTGAACCAACTGCAGGGGGTTACGTGGCACCAACTACACCCAGATCTGTGCCTTGTGCCGCACTGACCCATTTGTGGGCGGTTGTGCAGCCCATCTGTTGAGGCCCTGGGCGAGGAGGCACTCTGTTACAGTCCTGAGAGCCTCATTAGCAATTTGCACAGATCTCCATGTTTGAATACATTGCAGCCAGCTACTTTCTGCACCTTATAGACATTCGAAGGGCACCTGACACCACATTGTAGGGGATTGCATCCTTGTCACATCCACCTGTCAGTCCTCTTGTGAGGGCTCACTCCTCAGTAATGGCCATCTATCACTCAATAGAGCAGTGTACACTTGCATGCTTCTTCCCTTTGCCAGCCTGGCCGATCAGCTGTGCTGCTGGTGACAGCCTGTCTGCGAGGTGGCTGCCAACAGTCAGGGCATCACCTTTGTGGCGGAGTATGTGACACATGGGTGGGTACCCCCATGTGGCAGCTCAGTGCAGACAGCACTGCTGACACTTTCTACAAGTGACATGTTATGACAGGAGCATTTACGGCCTGCATTAAATGGTGGCTGTGTGTCCCAACAGAGGACATCTATATCATGAAGAGTCTGACGGCCTGTGTGTGTGCTCGTTCCATGACCATGCATGGCCATGTAGTTATTTCCTTGCTTCTCATGCACACTGTGTTGATCACTAACGCCATCAGATAATGTGTCCCATATCTGGCATGAAATGGGTGTGTGGTACGCCTTGGATGGCAGGTGTGCACTGGACACCAACCCTGAGCTCTGCTGCTATTCCATCAGTAGTTGTACTGTGACTAAACAGTTCATACTGTTACTGGGGACATGATGGCCAAGGTGTTACATACTGTACTAATATTCACATACCATATACATGTACGGTACAGAATGTGCACATGAGCACCTCAGGATTGACATTCCTACACAAGATACACGGTGGCTGCACCCTTTGCAGCCACAACTACCTGGTTGTGACAGCTATGCCAGGCTGCCCATTGGGCCCCACATCACTAGTTTCACAGTCACAGCCAGATACGTGATGTGAGCAGCCATAGTTTTCAAGTGGTACTGCATGGATATGTAGGCCGGAACAAATGTACATGCATAGTCAGTTACAGGGAGCCCAGTGGAGGGTGTGTGTGAAACCGAACCACCGACTCATGGGAGCTGGCAGTTTACAAACCGTGACTGATGTTTCATGTCTGTACGACATGAGTTTATGGAGGCTGATACACAATATTAGTGGGCCCATGAAAGCAAAGTGGCCTACATACTGCCATAGCTGTGTGGGGGGGGGGGGGGGGGCGAACTGTACATGTATCTCCTTTCCTTCGCAGCGATTCCTTGTAGCAGCATACAGCCGCCACAACCATGTGCATGCAACAAGATAGCTGGCTCTCCTTTCGGCCAGCTGCAATGACCCCAGAGGTGTGTTGATGTGGGATGCTACAGTGATAAGGGACCTTCAGATAGGTGTGGGCAGCGCCAGATGTGCTTTTTTCTTACGCACCCATTCATGAGGCATCAGGAGGTTGTAGGGCTGGTATGTGTTCCCTGCTGTGTATTGAGGCTCTGCTGCCTAGGCCCTCACTGATACCACTTGCATACTGAAGGGATGTTAGTGTTGCTGCAAGACGCACATGACAATAATATTGAGGTTTGGGAAATAAGGTAAGAGTGACGTAGGTAGGGTTCATTAGTCCTAATGGGCGTCAATGACGCACCGATATGCATGTCACCGTGATAGCATTAGGAACTGACAGAGGTGTGGGCCATTACAGGTACAATTGTTGTAAGGTGTTAGCAAATCTGGCGAGGCGTGTGAGTGTGTTGTGTCTCATGAGGACAAGTGTGCACTGTACCGTCATCCTTGCTGGGATGTCATTATGTAGCAAGTGCTTAATCCAATGGCACCAAATAAGTAACACACATAGAGCACCTCAGCAGTGCCTTGAGCCAGCCCTTAGCCACCCTATTATGAGCTATACCGTCAGATGTAGGGAACCACCCCCAAACAATTGTTGGGTGGACAGACTTAGCAGGTCAGGCACATAGCAGACTGAAAAAGAGGTCTGCACATTAAACTATGTCCTAACCCATCAGTGGCCAAACTGCCCTGCTGGGGCATGGTTCTGTCCCATGCCTACCTTAAAAGTGTGTCTGTATAAGGTGTTGGCGAAGCTGCCTGCCACTGACTGTGTTTTCATGCAGTCGTGCATGCGCGCATGGGGGATCAGGTCTGAGGTCTGGATCTATAGCCATAGGTATTCAATGCTGAAGAGCCACATTATGGAACACACAGCAAAGCAGGATTATCCTAGCAACCTTGGGGGGAGCATACAGTAACGCTCCCCCAGTCTTGTCCAAACACCGGAAGCGGCTCTTCAGAAGGCCGAAGGTATGTTCGTTGACTGAGCGTGTAGCACGTAAGGCCTCATTATAGGCCATCTGTCGCGCCGTGGCAGGCTGGAGGATTGGGGTCATAAGCCAGGGCCTGTATCCATTAGGGATGTGAATCGTTTTCCATATCGTCTTAACGATAGAAATCGTGTGGCAGGGCAAGAAAATCGTCTTAGGCACGATTTTTTAGTTAAAAAATCGTTAAAAATCGTTTTTTCCGATTAGTGCGCACTAACTCGAGTTAGTGCGCACTAACGGGAGTTAGTGCGCACTAACTGGGAGTTAGTGCGCACTAACTGAAAATGATACAATTTGACACTTTTCAGGTCAGTTAAGGTCAGTTTAGGAATGAATATGTATTCCTATTGGCTGCCCTCTTATTTATTCATGTTACCAAGTTTCCTACTGACAGTATATGGGGGATGGGAAATGGAAACAGTTGGTAGCTTGACAAAACAAGTAATGTGATCAGTCAATGTGACTAGAACTTGTGCCCTAACCCTGATACCAGGGGTATTGTGATCTTCTTGCACACAGTGCCCTATCCCTATTAATACCAGGAGTGTTGTGATCTTCCTGCACACAGTGCCCTATCCCTAATACCAGGGGTGTTGTGATCTTCCTGCACACAGTGCCCTATTCCTGATACTGGGGGGTGTTGTGATCTTCCTGCACACAGTGCCCTATTCCTGATACCGGGGGTGTTGTGATCTTCTTGCACACATCCCGGTATCAGGGATAGGGCACTGCATGCAGGAAGATCACAACACTCCTGGTATTAATAGGGATAGGGCACTGCATGCAGGAAGATCACAACACTCCTGGTATTAATAGGGATAGGGCACTGCATGCAGGAAGATCACAACACCCCTGGTATCAGGGATAGGGCACTGTGTGCAGGAAGATCACAATACCCCGGAGGAGTGAGGGTCAGGCAGCTCCCCCCTGTCTGTGAAGCCAGCCTCTCACTAGTAATGCAGGGAGGGAGCTGTCTCAGACTTCACCATCCTCTCCCCCCCCCTTACCCACACACCATTCACTAGCTGGGACATGGGGGAAGTCAGGAGTGAGGGTCAGGCAGCTCCCCCCTGTCTGTGAAGCCAGCCTCTCACTAGTAATGCAGGGAGGGAGCTGTCTCAGACTTCACCATCCTCTCCCCCCCCTTCCCCACACACCATTCACTAGCTGGGACATGGGGGAAGTCAGGAGTGAGGGTCAGGCAGCTCCCCCCTGTCTGTGAAGCCAGCCTCTCACTAGTAATGCAGGGAGGGAGCTGTCTCAGACTTCACCATCCTCCCCCCCCCCCTCACCCACACACCATTCACTAGCTGGGACATGGGGGAAGTCAGGAGTGAGGGTCAGGCAGCTCCCCCCTGTCTGTGAAGCCAGCCTCTCACTAGTAATGCAGGGAGGGAGCTGTCTCAGACTTCACCATCCTCCCCCCCCCCCCTCACCCACACACCATTCACTAGCTGGGACATGGGGGAAGTCAGGAGTGAGGGTCAGGCAGCTCCCCCCTGTCTGTGAAGCCAGCCTCTCACTAGTAATGCAGGGAGGGAGCTGTCTCAGACTTCACCATCCACCCCCCCCCCCTCACCCACACACCATTCACTAGCTGGGACATGGGGGAAGTCAGGAGTGAGGGTCAGGCAGCTCCCCCCTGTCTGTGAAGCCAGCCTCTCACTAGTAATGCAGGGAGGGAGCTGTCTCAGACTTCACCATCCTCCCCCCCCCCCTCACCCACACACCATTCACTAGCTGGGACATGGGGGAAGTCAGGAGTGAGGGTCAGGCAGCTCCCCCCTGTCTGTGAAGCCAGCCTCTCACTAGTAATGCAGGGAGGGAGCTGTCTCAGACTTCACCATCCTCCCCCCCCCCCTCACCCACACACCATTCACTAGCTGGGACATGGGGGAAGTCAGGAGTGAGGGTCAGGCAGCTCCCCCCTGTCTGTGAAGCCAGCCTCTCACTAGTAATGCAGGGAGGGAGCTGTCTCAGACTTCACCATCCTCCCCCCCCCCCCTCACCCACACACCATTCACTAGCTGGGACATGGGGGAAGTCAGGAGTGAGGGTCAGGCAGCTCCCCCCTGTCTGTGAAGCCAGCCTCTCACTAGTAATGCAGGGAGGGAGCTGTCTCAGACTTCACCATCCACCCCCCCCTCACCCACACACCATTCACTAGCTGGGACATGGGGGAAGTCAGGAGTGAGGGTCAGGCAGCTCCCCCCTGTCTGTGAAGCCAGCCTCTCACTAGTAATGCAGGGAGGGAGCTGTCTCAGACTTCACCATCCTCCCCCCCCCCCCACCCACACACCATTCACTAGCTGGGACATGGGGGAAGTCAGGAGTGAGGGTCAGGCAGCTCCCCCCTGTCTGTGAAGCCAGCCTCTCACTAGTAATGCAGGGAGGGAGCTGTCTCAGACTTCACCATCCTCCCCCCCCCCCTCACCCACACACCATTCACTAGCTGGGACATGGGGGAAGTCAGGAGTGAGGGTCAGGCAGCTCCCCCCCTGTCTGTGAAGCCAGCCTCTCACTAGTAATGCAGGGAGGGAGCTGTCTCAGACTTCACCATCCTCCCCCACCCCTCACCCACACACCATTCACTAGCTGGGACATGGGGGAAGTCAGGAGTGAGGGTCAGGCAGCTCCCCCCTGTCTGTGAAGCCAGCCTCTCACTAGTAATGCAGGGAGGGAGCTGTCTCAGACTGGTATCAGGGTTAGGGCACTGTGTGCAGGAAGATCACAACACTCCTGGTATTAATAGGGATAGGGCACTGTAAGAGATGACTGTAGTAGATTGAATAAAGATCTGATGTTTCTGCTCTCCTCACACCAAACAAAAACAACACACAAGCAGAGAAGCCCTTCTTACAAAGCTGAGCTAGTGAGTTAAGTAGGAGGAAAAGTAAACATACTGGTGCCAGTGTGGCTACTTAAAAAATACACATACCAACAATCAATTACATATATTTGAACTGTGTACAGTTCCAGCCAGGACCACCTTTCTAAAATGCACAGTGATTGGCAAATTCAACATGCACTAGCATTTCAGGTGCCTGCTAACAAAAATAATAAACAAACAAGTTCTAGTCACGTGAGTGCTGATCATTACATTACTTTTTTTGTCAAGCTTCCAACTGTTTCCATTTCACATCCCCCCAACCATATTGGTAACATCAATAGATAAGAGCACAGCCAGCCAATAGGAATACATACATACATATTCATTCCTAAGTGACCTTTACTGACCTGGGAAGTGTGAACACTTTGTTTCATTTTCTGTTGGTGTTCGTTAGTTTCCAGTTCCATTTCCCATCCCCCCAACCATCACCTCATTGGTAACCTTGGTAACATCAATAGATAAGAGGGCAGCCAGCCAATAGGAACACATATTCATTCCTAACTGACCTTCAGTGACCTGGAAAGTGTTTATTTGTATCATTTTCAGTTAGTGTGCACTAAATCGAGTTAGTGCGCACTAACGGGGAGTTAGTGCGCACTAACTCGAGTTAGTGCGCACTAACACGATTTAACGATTTTTAACGATAAATCGTTAGAATTTCTATTGTATCGTGTTCTATAACGATTTAAGACGATATAAACATTATCGGACGATAATTTTAATCGTTGAAAAACGATTCACATCCCTAGTATCCATAGGCTGAGTCCCCTGTAGCAATGAAATAGGCAAGCCATTACAAATACTGATGTTGATGTCACATGTGTGTAGGTGCTCTCTACATGCAGTAGAACCGGATGGCACGAGGCAGGCCATTCCTGTTTCCTAACACCCTATGTGTGGGGCTCCATGATTGCTTTGGGCCACAGCAGGTGTGCTGTTGAGATGTGCTTCGTTTTTTTCTACCGGGTCGTTTTTCGGTTCGAGTACTTCGTGGTACATTTCGGGTTTTCTCGTTTCGTTTTTCCGAAAAACGAAACGAGGAAACCCGAAAACGGGGCCGAAAAACGAATCAGTAATCGAAGTTAAAAAAAACCCACCCCAAGCACTTAAAAACGTTTTAAAGCATACATATACAACCCCCCCCCCCCCCCATCCCGATCCCTCCCCAAGACTTACGAAGATCCCTGGTGGTCCAGCGGGGTCCCGGCTTCTATTTGCCCTCCGTGCCAGTGCAAGCCGCGCGCCTCCGAATAGCCCGAACTACCATGTCACAGAGGCTTTCGGCGCCATTGGTCAGCTCCTGTCACATGATAGGAGCACAAGATGGCGCCGATGGCCATGTGACAGGGGCTGGCCAATAGCGCCGAAAGCCCCTGTGACATGGTAGTTCGGGCTATTCACTATTCAGCACCATTTTGAGGCGCGCGGCTTGCACTGGCATGGAGGGCACGGAGGGAAAATGGAGGCCGGGACCCCGCTGGACCACCAGGGATCTTCGTAAGTGTTAGGGAGGGATAGGGATCGGGATCGGGATCGGGGGGGGGGGGGGGGTATTAGCTAATTTAAATGTTTGGGGTGGTTTGGGGTGTTTTTTTTATTTAAAAAAAAAAATTTGTGCCCCTCTCCCCAGGCAAACCCGAAAACCGAATTTTCCCCGAAAGTCGGGGAAAATTCATTTCGGGTTTCGGGGACAACGAAATGCCAACGAAGTAGGAAATTTCGTTGAATTTCCTACTTCGGGCGAAAAACGATACACATCTCTAGTGTGCTGCTATTAGGAGGTATAGCACGTGAAGGGCCCCTAGACAGTGAGATTTATGTCAGCAGTGTGTATGCGGTAGGTCCGTAACATCACTGTCCTTAGAGATTACATTCCTGTGTTCGGATCATATGCATCATGCACTCTAGTCATTGTGTACAGACATATCTGCTCAACTTGACCTTTTAGGTAGGTATGCATTCCCAATAACGGACATGGTGTAAACTGGCTGCCTCTGAATGTGCACAACTGACTAGAAGTGATCATGCGAAGTATCATGAACGTCAGGACCTCAGGAACACCTGTGGATGTAAGCTGCCCTTACATCACAATTCTAGAATCACCTTGGACAATGCCATTAGCCATGGCTAGACCAAATAAGTGTAGGCTGTCCACTAGTGCAGTGAGGTGAACAAGCCATGTCACATACAGGCCATACTGGGGCTGCTGTGTACCTCGTGCTTGGCAGCCCATAGCAACTGGTTGGGTGCATGAGCCATTCCACCACTTAAGGTAACACTATGAGCCACTGAGGCCTGTTGTGATGGGGACATATGACTTCATCCGGACAGGCGTATACATCACATTTGTGTGCCATAACACAGATGAACATTGCAAATATGTTAGATGTATGGAAACGTATATCTTACCATACAGGCCATACGCCATACAGGCCAGTTTCGAATTTGCGAAACAGAGATGATTGCCTGAGTATGAAGGAATCGTGCGCTGATCCCGGAAAGCTGGACATCACTGAGAGGATCCGCATTCCAGCATCACACACCACTTACACGTTGAGGGAGTGGAACTGCTTTCTGTTGCGGTAGGCTGCCTCCGTCTGACGGGGTGGAATGATGGCCACATGAGTGCAGTCAATAGCTCCAATGACATTCGGAAAGTGGGCAATGGCATAAAAACCACGCTTGAGGTCCATCAGGTCCTGTCTGTCACGCGGAAAAGCTATGTATTGAGGCATGTGGGCCATGACTACTTCAGTGACCTGGTGCAGACACCGTGAAAAGGTGCTCTGTGACATCCCACCCACAACAGCTACTGTGGATTAGAAGGAGCCACTTGCTGTGAAGTGCAGGGCGGCCAAGAGTTTGGTCAGGCTGGGGACGGCATGGCTCTTTCGGGTTCGAGGCCCAAGGGCACCTCGTATGTCTTCATATATTTCCAGGATGGCACGAGAGCTGAGGCAATACCTGCTCATCACAACATCCTCTGGCATACCCAGCAATGAAGTTCGTGGAAGATAGATCCGCTGCCTGAACCTGTGGCGACGTCGACCAACGTCCTGGCGTCTGCGTCGAACCTGCTCAGCCATGGCGTGCGCCTGCCCCATACACTGTGAATGTGTAGATGGTGTTGGGAAGATAGACCTACTAAGAACAGGCCTTTTTATTGGGTAGCACTACCTTTGTAGGTCTGTGGGGATTGGTTTTCTACATTTTCGTGCAACGCGATAATATCGCGGTGCGAGCTATATGCAGCGATACAGTCTATTGCAATTGAAAGAGGTGTAGTTATTGGCCACATTAGGAGCCGTGCTAACAACGCAGTTGTTTCGCGGTTCACGGTAAGTCCTCCCTACTTTACATTTGCCCCGCCGCAAGCCCGCCCCCTGAATATTTAATTCAAAATTTGCATTTGCATACCGCGGTAACTGCTGTTAGCGTGGTTTGCGAACTTTTCGCGCACGCTACGGCCGTACGGCGCGCAAAAAGTCCTTAGAAAATAAAGCCCTATATCTTGTGGCAGGCCATACACCCCAAAGATATGCTGCGTGAAGAGTTGGCCTAACTCCGGTGCTGATGGTAGCTTGGGCAGTGGAACGAAATGAGCCATTTTGGAGAAACATCCACTGTAACCCAAATGACCGTCTTCCCCTCTAAAGATGGCAGATCGACCACAAAGTCTGTGGCTATATGTGCCCCCAAGGTTCTATGGGAATCGGTAGAGGTTGCAGGAGACCCCATGGCTGCCCGGGCAGGGGTTTCTGTTTAGCGCAGGAAAGACAGGAACTAACATAAACACAGACATCATGCCTCATTCGAGGCCACTAGTAATAACGATTCAGAAGTTCCAAGGTTCGCTCCCGACCTGCGTGTCCACCAGTGAGAGAGTCATGAGCCCACACCTCCTTTCGTAATCGCCGTGGGACTATAGTCTTGCCCAAGGGATTCACAGTCTTACTTGCTATACTGACTCTTGCTGGATCCAGGATGTACTGAGGAGAATCCTCCTCCCCCTCTGGCTCGGAGGTTCTAGACAACGCATCCGCTCGAATATTCTTGCTCGCTGGCCTGTAGCGAAGAGTGAAGTTAAAGCGGTTGAAGAAGAGAGACCACCGGGCTTGTCTGGGATTTATTCGCTGGGCTCTACATAGAAACTCTAAGTTCTTATGATCCGTGTAAACCATGATGGGATGGATCGCCCCCTCTAGCTACTGTCTCCACTCTTCAAAAGCTAGCTTGATTGCTAGGAGTTCCTTGTCTCCTATGCTGTAGTTACACTCCGCCGCTGAGAATTTCTTTGAAAAATAAGAGCATGGGAGTAACTTGCCCTTGCTGGAAGTCTGGCTGAGAATTGCCCCTATGGCTATGTTGGAGGCTTCTACCTTCACTATAAAGGGATGTAGCTGGTCTGGATGATGTAAGCAAGTGTCTAGCAAGAAAGCCTTTTTTAGACCTTCAACTGCTTGACAGGAGGCTTCTGGCCATACTTTGGTATAAGCTCCTCTCTTGGTAAGAACGGTAAGAGGAGCCACTCTAAGAGAATAGTGGGGAATGAACTGTCTGTAGAAGTTCGCAAATCCTAGGAAACACTGTAGCACCTTCACTCCCATAGGACGAGGCCACTCCTTAATGGCTGAAACTTTCTTGGGATCCATACGAAATCCAGTAGACGAGACGATATATCCCAAGAATGGAAGGGATTCCTGCTCAAACAAGCATTTCTCCAGCTTTGCTTAGAGGTGATTGTCCTTAAGGATTTGTAATACTTGTCTTACGTGTTGCCGATGAGAGTCCAAATCTTGGGAGTAAATTAGCAGATCGTCTAAGTAAACGATTACAGAGGAGTGCAGCATCTCATGGAGAACCTCATTCATTAAGTTTTGGAAGACTGTCGGGGCATTGCACAATCCGAATGGCATTACTAGGTTCTCGTAATGCCCATCCCTGGTGTTGAAGGCAGTCTTCCATTCGTCTCCAGGGCAGATTCAGATGAGATTGGTATGCACTTCAAAGATCGAGTTTGGTAAAGATCTTCGCCCCCTGCAGTCTGCCCAGGAGCTCAGGGAGTAGTGGCAGAGGATAACGATCCCGATGAGTAATGGCATTCAAGCCCCGGTAGTCAATGCAAGGTCTTAATGTGCCATCTTTATTCCCAACGAAAAAGAATCCTGCCCTCGCAGGTGAATTGGAGGGTCTAATGAACCCCTTCACAAGATTTTCGGAAATGTATTTTGACATTGCTTGTGTCTCAGGAAGCGACAGAGGGCCCTTCCACAAGGGGGTGTAGTCCAGGCAGCAGTTCAATCGCACAATCAAAGGAGTGGTGCTGTGGGCAGAACCTCTGCCTTCTCTTTGGAGAACACTTCCGCGAATTCTGCGTATGGAGTTGGAGGTTGAATGGAAGTATTCAGTAAGGCTAGTCTATGGGAAAGCAGGGTCTCAAGACAATTAGAGAAACAGAAGGGACTCCATTTTACCACTTGTAGCATGTCCCAATGTATAACAGGAGAGTGTCTTTGTAGCCACGGTAATCCTAGGACTATCGGGTAGGGATGTGAATCGTTTTTGACGATTTAAAATATCGTCCGATATATTTTAAATCGTCAAAAATCGTTAGGGAGGGGTCCACGATACAATACCAATTCCCCTGATTTATCGTCAAAAAATCATAATCGGGGGAAGGGGAAGGGCAGAAAAACCGGCACACTAAAACACCCTAAAACCCACCACCCCCGACCCTTTAAATTAAATCCCCCACCCTCCCGAACCCCCCCCCAAATGCCTTAACTTACCTGGGGGTCCAGCGCACACTAAAATACGGCACACTAAAACCCCCTAAAACCCACCCCGACCCTTTAAATTAAATCCCCCCCAAATGCCTTAAATTACCAGGGGGTCCGTAGCGGCGGTCCATAGCTTAAATTACCTCCGTAGCGGCGGTCCGTAGCTAAATCGGGGGAAGGGGGAGAGCAGGAAAACCGGCACACTAAATCGTGTAGTCTTCAGCCGGCGCCATTTTGCAAAATGGCCGCCGCAAAATGTGGCGGCCATAGACCAAAACGATTCGACGCAGGAGGTCATTCCGGACCCCCGCTGGACTTTGGCAAGTCTTGTGGGGGTCAGGAGGCCCCCCAAGCTGGCCAAAAGTTCCTGGGGGTCCAGCGGGGGTCAAGGAGCGATTTCCTGCCGCGAATCGTTTTCCGTATGGAAAATGGCGCCGGCAGGAGATCGACTGCAGGAGGTCGTTCAGCAGGGGTCAGGCACAAAATGGCGCCGGCTGAAGACTACACGATTTAGTGTGCCGGTTTTCCTGCTCTCCCCCTTCCCCCGATTTAGCTACGGACCTACACTACGGAGGTAATTTAAGCTTGGACCGCTGCTACGGACCCCCAGGTAATTTAAGGCATTTGGGGGGGGGATTTAATTTAAAGGGTCGGGGTGGGTTTTAGGGGGTTTTAGTTGCCGTGTTTTAGTGTGCCGCTGGACCCCCAGGTAATTTAAGGCATTTGGGGGGGGGGGGTTCGGAGGGTGGGGGATTTAATTTAAAGGGTCGGGGGTGGGTTTTAGGGGGTTTTAGTGTGCTGGCTCACGATTTTAACGATTTTCACACGATACTTTACAACACCCAAACGGCAACAATACGATTCCCTCCCCCTCCCAGCCGAAATCGATCGTTAAGACGATCGAGGACACGATTCACATCTCTACTAACGGGTGCACTGCCTTCTCCAGGACCAAGAAGGATATTCACTCAGAATGTAGTACCCCAGTCTGTAAGGTGATGGGACTGGTGGAGACAGAGATACTCCCAGGCAGAACTGTGCCTCAGATAGGGGTGATCCATACGGATGGATTACGAGGGCGAGTGGGTAGCTGAAGCTGTTGCACCAGTCGGACAGGATAAAGTTCCCTCCTGCCCCGGAGTCAATGAATGCTAGAGTGGAAAACGACTCTCCCTGGGTATTCAAGAGTCACAAGGACCATACATTGAGGAGCAGAATTAACACAGCCTAGGAGTAGCTCCTCAGTTGCACCTAGGCTTTGGTGTTTTCCGAGCGCTCCTTACATTGAGCCAGGAAATGGCCCTTGTTCCCGCAGTACAAGCATAACCCCAAAACTCGACGTTGGTGCCTCTCCTCAGCGGACAGTGGGGTGCGTCCCAGCTGCATGGGCTCCTCCGCCGACAAGGTCGGAAGAAGACGCAGGATGACCTGGAGGTGACATCATGGGTCTCAAGAAGGCCAGAGCCAAGGATACCGACCTACGCGGGGGCCGTCCCTCCTTGGCCCTTTGCTGAAGATGGCGGTCGATTCGCCCAGCCAGGTCAATAATGCTGTTTACATCGTCGGGGATTGTCCCTGGCAGCCAACTCAACCTTAATGTGAGCAGACAGCCCTTCCAGGAAGACTCCCCGCAAACAGTCATCACGCCACCCGACCTCTGTGGCGAGGGTGCAAAACTCGATCCCATAATCTGCCAATGATTGAGACCCATGTCGAAGTTGCAGTAGCTCGGACTGTGGCCGTAGATAGCCATGCTGGCTCATCAAACACCTGCTTGAAGTTACTTATGAACTGTTGCAGATTACTCAACAGCGGGTCGTTACGCTCCCACATGGGTGAGGCCCAGCTTAGTGCTTTTCCATCCAGCAGGGACAGTATGTAAGCGACTTTCACAGAATCGGAGGGGAACTGGCCTGGGAGTAGTGAAATCTGATGTAAGCACTGATTCAAAAACCCTCGACAGGTCTTGGCGTCACCGAAGTAGGGTGGTGGATAGAATGTGCAACCAAAAAGTTTTCGTTGCATTCATGATTCGGATTCGTCGGGGCATAAATGCGTTACATTCGACCATATGGCACCCCGATGCGTTAATACGGCGAGTTAAATTCGTGTCCCAGCTAAAATTAAAATTAACTACAACCCCCCACCCTCCTGACCCCCCCAAGACTTACCAAATCTCCCTGGTGGTCCACGGAGAGTCCGGGAGCCATCCCTGCACTCATTTGCTGGTTTCATCATGGCGCCGATAGCCTGTGTCACAGGGGCTACCGGTGCCATTGGTCAGAGCCCCTGTCACAATGGTCACCGGCGCCATCTTGTGCTCCTACCATGTGATCAGGGGCTGACCAATAGCAACCGGTAGCCCCTGTGACATAGTATGGGCAAAGGCTATCGGTGCCATTTTGAGTATTGGCATCGGACGGACGGCGTGCAGGAGGTCGCTCCCGGACCCCCGCTGGACTTTTGGCAAGTCTGTGGGGGTCAGGAGGCCCCCCCAAGCTGGCCAAAAGTCCCTGTGGGTCCAACGGGAGTCCCAGAGCGACCTCCTGCATGCCGGCCGTCCGATGCCAGGACTCAAAATGGCGCCGATAGCCTTTGCCCATACTATGTCACAGGGCTACCGGTGCCATTGGTCAGCCCCTGTCACATGGTAGGAGCACAAGATGGTGCCGGTGACCATGTGGACAGGGGCTGACCAATGGGACACAGGCTATTGGCGCCATGATGAAACTGGCAAACAAGTGCAGGGATGGCTTCTGGACTCCACGCTGGACCACCAGGGAGTTTTGGTAAGTCTTGGGGGGGGGGGGGGTCAGGAGTGTGGGGGGTTTAAAGTTTTATTTAGGAGGCCGAATAAAACAGAAATCTGTTAAATACGTGGGGAGTCGCGATGCGTTTCGCCTCCCCACGTATTTAACAGATAGGACAAAATAAGTTGCGGATTAGAAATACGTGGAAAACGGATGCACACCCCTAGTGGTGGAGCAGGTAGCTAGGTTGGTGCGGGCATTCCCATGGCAGGGTACCTGCGGGAGTGTTGGTGGTGCCTCGGGGGGCACCGCATCCAGGCGGTTAGCCAGCCGCTCAACGGTTGCAGCCTGTATGTCCAGGCAGTGCTGCTGTTGTTGTAAACATTGAGATAGATATAGGCTGCAAGAAAATAATGAATTAATCTCTAAATATAACTAATATTAGAACTGAATGGTGTTGTTTTATTTGAACGTGAATGTTGTTATAGATATAAGACCTCAGTTTTGGCAAGAGATCTGAATTACAGAAACTTCTGATGGCCAATTGGTCCAATCATCGGTCTTATAATCTCTAATTTTAATTTTGTTGATTTTGATAAAAATTCTTTTATTATTAAATATTACTGTAGTAACAAACTTACAAATTATTTTATTAATTTAAACTTTTTACTAAAATTAATGTCTATTGGCACTAGTAAAGCAACATTGTGAATTTCAATAAATTGAATATTATTGATTTGCTTGATGTTAAGCTTGGTTCATGGATTCTTAAACACTATTTCCTGAATGTTATAAAGTTGATGTTTGGTCACTCTTAATTGATGTCATTTATGCTTTGTTGCCTCTTAATTGAGGTCCTTGATGCTTTGTTATGGTTAATTTTGGTGAAATAGAGTGACAAAACATTCACTCAGCTCAACAACTAGCTGGGTAGTGCTGAGTAAATGGACTAACACGTCTCAAAAAGGTAATATAGTGTTGCCGTTCAGCAACTTTGTAGCATTGATGAACCAAGGTGACAAATCATTCACTCAGCCAAACAATTAGCTATGTTATGCTGATTTACCTGATCGTCTCAAAAAGGTAACATAGTGATAATATTCAGCAACTTTGTAGCAATTTTTTTTTTTAATACTTTATTTATAGTTTTTTTTCAAATGCTTACAAACAAAATTTTGTTACATTAACTTTAAGGCTTCCATAGCTTCCAACAAAATAAAAACAAGAATCAAGTAACTTCAATTGACTTCAATTACAAAATAACCTATTTCTTATACATGCTAAGGAAATAGGTCAGCTTCATAGTTACCTATGTGACTTATTAAAGCGAAGCATTACAATTATTATCTCTTAAAAAGAAAAAACATTGAGGCTCTTAAAGGAACTTAAGGAATCAGAAGGAGATAATCCTAAGAAGGAAAAAAAATGACATATCGATAGCTTTACATATTACCGACTGGTATACATTTTTGCTTAAAGCCTATGGTATCTACTCACTATAGGTGTAACCACATTAGTTGACAAATCATTAGGCAATGGGGTAGAAGCAGTGGGGTTGTTGAGCGTCCACAAACTGTTGGAGTTGTTCAATTTGATAAAGACATAATCAGAATCCCCTTTCTTTAGCTCGCATCTACAGGAATATCGGTAGGAAAAAAGTAAAAAACCCAATGAAATCACACTTTGTCTTAATTTTAAAAAAATTCTCTACAAACGTATCCTAGTGATGGGAGCCAAATCGGGGTACAGTTTAACTTGGAAATTTTTGAAAGTATTTCTTCATAAGATACTTATGTCTTTGTAGCTATAAAAGAAACAATCAAGGTATTCCTATGTAACACATCTAAAGATGATTCTTCGAGAAAGTTTGTTAAATTAGATGGTATAGGGGACTTTTTAGTAAAAAATAACATGAATTTATCGAAGGCATTTCTTCATCCACTTATAGGAGTACTTCTTTAAGGTATTTTTTAAAGGAAATATACGGTAACTCACCCAAAACTTGTGGGAAATTAACCACCCTAATATTTAAATGCCTAGCCCTGTTTTCTATTAGCTCCAATCGATGAGAAGTAGCAATATGATCTTTAATTAACATTACATTCAGCTTTTGCATCGTTTGGATGGATTCATTATTTTTTATAACTTTCTTCGATAACTCTGAGAAATTAGTCTGAACTGATTGCAATTTCCCTTGATGTTCTAAAAATATAGTTTTAAAATCATTCAAATTAAGGATAGGTGAACACAAAAGCTGTTTGAAGAATAAAAAGACATCTGCTCCAATAGCGATGCACTGCATGCAGGAAACCACGATATCAAAGAGCTGAGATGGTTTGTCTTAGAACACATTAAACGTGACATAAGAGGAGGCGACAGAGAGAGATTATTATACAAAAAAGAGCAAGAATGGATTTTTAAATATCATTCTATATGTCAGGTGTTTTAATAAATTTATTCTTTTTATTAGTATAGTTTTACTATTATAATTTTATATTTCTTGACTTTATTGTTTGATCTTTTGTGAAGCATGGCGATGTTTCTGTTTTTCCACTGATACACTGCAGAGATTTCAGTTTTTGGCTGCATTTTGCTGGTTCTAATTTGTGATCCTTTATTCTGGATTTGGGGAGGGTCTGTCTCTGTTCTGTGTGTGTGTGACCAAGGTGAGGGATTCTGCTAGCGTGTAGCGTCTGTGTAGGGATCTACAGCAATCGGGTTTGTCTCGTTTCCCCAGTAGGTGGTGTCTTGGAAGTGGAGACCTGAGGTCTCTACATGAGAAATGAAAGGAAATTAATAAAAATGAAAAGATATCAAACAGAGAAAATGAATGAGGAAATAAACTGGAAAATGAAAGAAAGCACATTGTCATTGCGTGCACCTCCCTCACCTAACCTGAGTGGCTGTTCCACACTGGTGTACGATGCCACCTCTCACTCAGAGCTCAGCATAGCGGCCCTGCCGCTGCCTGTGTAACCCACTTTAATGAAAAAAGACAATGACACTGAAGGGTGCTCTCTAAGGGCTGTGCAACCAGACCACTGCTTCCTGAGCAAGACCCAGAAGTTCTCTGCTGTGCCCTGAAACTAAAGAAATGTGTTGTTTAAATTATGGATCCAGGCTGTGAAGGATCAGTAACTTGAATTGCCAGAGAGTGAGGGTTCAGCAGTTAGGATTCAAAGCAGCGCTGATGTCATCTCCGCCCTGCAGCATTCAAAGGGCTTCACAGTAGGACACAAGCTGGGACTTTGAAATAAATGCAAAGACTGAGGTAAAGATTGGAGATAGCTGCTGAATTGTCACCAGTTTGAAATCTTTGAGCAGTATTTCATGTCTGAGCTACTGCACTTTGCATGTGTTTCAGAGTGAGCAGAATGATTGTCTGCTACTTATTATTCAGTAATGTTAATGCTGTTATATGTCAATGTGCTGTGTAACTTCATTATTGGTGCTGGGCTATCAGTTGAGCTGCAGGGCTCTACAGCCTTAACCTTGTATAGTCTGGTTAACCCTGAAGTAAGAAAGTACAAGAAACCAGTGCCATACATATATTACAAGGTTACACGTGCAAGTTGGCTTTATCTCCCATTTTCAGTCCTTTACTTTTCCAGGTTATAATTATGTTTGAATACGCAATATGTGAATGAAAACGTAATCTCACAATGACATAAAATGTGAAGAATTCAATACATTTATTTCAACAGATCAGCTACGCCTCCCAGAATCTTCTTATGAGTGACGCTGCTAAGTTCCCTTATTTCTACCGCACCGTTCCCAGCGAATTGTCCCTCTGCGCCGGGCTACTCAAGCTACTGAAACATTTTGACTGGACCTGGGTTAGTATCATGGCACCTGATGATGAAAGCAGCACGAGGGCAGTCCAGATCCTAAAAGAAGGGATTGAGCAGAATGGGGGCTGCGTCGCAGTCACAGAAACCTTCAGTCACAACAAGGCCATAACCCAAGAGCAGATGGGTAAAATGATCAGGCGCATGCTGGTGACTAAAGTGCTCATTCTCTACTGTACCTCACAATATGGAAGGAGCGTATTTTCGGAGATAAATACTGTTATTGTACCTGGCATTGTCTGGATCATCACAGCTGAAGTGGACATTTTCTCCTCCTTTGACATAAACCTCCATGAGCAGAACCAAACCTGGCAGCGAAGAAACAACCTCCTGGCATTCACAGTGGCAAAAAAGAATATTCCAAGCTTTTCTAAATTTATCCGTGAGGTGAATAATACCTTGTTTCCACGTGCTATGAACCCTGTGCTGTGGTGGGAAATGCTGTGTGACAGCCGATGCCCCAAGAGCATCCGAAGGTCCTGCAGCACTAATAAGACACCATACGAAGGCCTGCCTTGTTCGCGCAAATACCTTGGGAGCAGCTACAGCGTATACAATGCGGTGTACGCCCTGGCACACGCACTGCATGACAGGGCCACGTCTGGCTCTGGAAGCAATGCTGTGTCACAAGGAGACAGTGAGAGATTTCTGGATTTCAGGCCATGGCAGGTAGTAACATGCTTTGTCAGCGTAATGAAATAATCAGAAATAAAGTGAGGGACATACTATAATGGCAGAGTGTGAAAGGAAAGCAGGACGCAGTGCAGACCCTAGGCTTATGCAGATGTTCACAGAGTGCTCTGCATCTCTACATTAGAAGGCAAGCCGAGGTCAGCAGATAAGGAGAGGGGGGATGGGAGAGAAATTAAAGTTCTGGGAAGCGGGCGCTGAAATGTCAGCGCCTACTTTCCAAACGCACACATGGCACCTGCAAGGGGGGTGCCATGAAATACCCAAATTAGGGGGTCGCGCAAGCAAAGGAGGTGCTAGGGTCGCTTGCGCGACCTTAGAGTCTCCTTGCTAATGCGACCCCCACCGTGGCAGCCGGTTCTGAAGACTGACGTCGGTAAACTCGGCGTCGGTCTTCATAACTCGGCGGTCTCCCGAGGTATTTTTTTTACTTAAGAAAAGAAGTACAGAAAAGCAGTTTTTTTTCTGCTTTTCTGTACTTCTTTTACCTGCGCTCAGATATTAACGCCTGCTCCAGGCAGGCGTTAATATCTGAGAGCAAAATGTGTGTCTTTTTTTTGCATGAGGAGTGAATGAGTAATTGCCTCATTCACATGCATTTGCATGTGATGAGCACTATTGCATTCACTTCGCGACCGTTGTGGGTTAAATAGGCGTTAATCCCCCTATAGGCTGAGCACACTGTATTGCATCGGCCCCCCTGTTTTGCTGACAGAATTCAAAAACAATGAAGGTGTGGTACAGAGCGGTCAGAGGGCAGCCAGAGAACAGACTCAGGCTGGACTCTGGCAAAATCTTTTATAAATCTCATTTTTTTGTAGAAAATAGAGATGTGAATCGTGTGCCCGATCGTCTTAACGATCGGGTTTGGCTGGAGGGAGAAAAAAATCTGATCGCTGGAGATGTGAATCGGAATCGGTTCTGATTCACATCGTAAATGTTTTTTTAGTGAGGCCCGACGCTTTAAAATTAACCCTTTACCTTCTTCCCCCCCCCGAACCCCCCCAAAACATTGTACGAGTACCTGGTGGTCCAGTGGGGGCGCAGGGACCGATCTCCTGCTCTCGGGCCATCGGCGCCATTTTGACTGCCACTCAAAAATGGCGCCGATGGCCCGATTAAAAAAACCCCACCCGACCCTTTAAAGATGACCCCTTAACTTCTCTCCCACCCTCCCCGATCCCCCCAAAACATTTTTAAATTACCTGGTGCTCTAGTGGTGGTCCCGGGAGCGATCTCCCATTCTCGGGCCGTCAGCTGCCACTCATAAAGATGGCGCTGATGGCCCTTTGCCCTTACCATGTGACAGGGTATCCGTGCCATTGGCCGGCCCCTGTCACATGGTAGGAGCACTGGATGGCCGGCGCCATCTTTACAATGGCGGCGGCCATCTTTATGAGTGTATTTGGATTTTCAGAAGGTGTTTGACAAAGTCCCTCATGAGAGGCTTCTAAGAAAACTAAAAAGTCAAAAGATGGGAGGCGTTGTCCTTTCATGGATTACAAACTGGTTAAAAGACAGGAAACAGAAAGTAGGATTAAATGGTCGATTTTCTCAGTGGAAAAGAGTAAACAGTGGAGGTCCTCAGGGATCAGTACTTGGACCGGTGCTTTTCAAAATATATATAAATGATCTAGAAAGGAATACGACGAGTGAGGTTACCAAATTTGCAGATGATCAAAATTATTCAGAGTAGTTAAATCACAAGCAGACTGTGATACATTACAGGAGGAACCTTGCAAGACTGGAAGATTGGGCATCCAAATGGTAGATGAAATTTAATGTGGACAAGTGCAAGGTGTTGCATATAGGGAAAAATAACCCTTGCTGTAGTTACACGATGTTAGGTTCCATATTAGGAGCTATTAGGGATGTGTAGAAGGAAAAAATTCATTTCATTTTGTTTTTTGTTTCGCAGGGACCCAAATTTGTTTCATAGGGGGAAAAAAACAATTCATGTATTAGTTTCATTCGTTTTTTGTTTCCCATTAAATTCAATGGGGGAAGGATTTCCAGCCTATTATTGGCTGCAGAATTGGGGTTTTTCTTATCAATTCTCATGAAACTTCTGGGGAGCAATCATCAGAACGAGAAAAGAGCTCCAAGGTACTTAGACTGTGGCAAAGTGGCACCAAAGTGGCATGAATAACCTAAGGTGCTTTAAAGGGGCAAAGGAGTACCAGGAGAGGATACAGTGCTTTAACAGAGGCACAAAGCAGCAGTGAGAGTGTAAAAAAACACACCACAGCTGCAAAATCAGAGCACCGATAGCAGATGCATGAACCCTCGAAGGCAGCACGACAGGCAAAGCGGAAAGACAAGTGGCAATCAACATCCTACAGCACAATAAGGGGAACATAGCAAGCAGATAGACTAGCACCAACACACTGAGGAACCATGAGAGTGGCAAGGACACCACAAGGAGTTGAGTGAGTCATCTGGTGTATGGCAGCAAAGCAGAGTGGCAGAAAGTTGATAGGGGCAAGACAGGCTGGCAGAGTGGAGGTCGTCTGGTCTGGTCCCTATGGTTTTGATAGGGGCAAGGCAGGCTGGCAGAGTGGAGGTAGTCAGGTTGCTGAGGTTTTGATAGGGAAACTACCAATCCACACACACTGTGGGGTAATTATTGAAAAGAACACCACATAAACCCACACTGATAAACCCTTTTGGGGATTAATGAATCATAAATATTTATCCTTTGTTGTATTCAAAACCAACTAGTTCAAAACTTCAAAATTTACTTAAAACAACGCTTTTCACATTAAGCGAAAAGTACCCAATTGGATACCAAGAAAAAAAGTTTATGAAGAGTGTGATGCTTCATAAACTTTTTAGGGCACCATCCCGGTGTACCTTGTTTAACTTTTTAATCATAAGCACCACCGTCCACCCTAAATACCTTTTTTTATTTCTCAAAAATATTTTTTTATTAATTTTTTATATATATTGTTTTTCTAAAATGTTGTTTCAAAAACTTCATGAAAAAATTGAAAAGCAGCACAGAGGATCACAGTTTCACTAAGATTGTTCAAAAATCCAAGCAGGTAAATCTGAAATCACTTAACTTAAGCACGAGTCACAAACCTTGTTGTGACCATTGGCAACGAATAACCCCAACCAGGCCAAGTTTCGAGTTTCTTCTTCGTCAGGGAACGCCACTTAGCCGCTGCACTGTACTCAAATCCATTAGAGAGGCTCGCAAAAGCACTGCCCGATGTTCCTTCAAAACATGGCGAACCTGCCTTCCTCTGTTTAGCGTCCCATTTTAAAGGGACTCTATCACGTGACTCAAACTCATGGCGGTAAGAAATTCAAATTGGAGGGCACGAGAGAGGAGGAGAGACGATTGTAGCCTTACCATATGTTGCTGAGCATGGAGGAAGCTCGTTCGGCGCTCAGCTGAGCTGATCGGAGCCACCGGAGGGCGAGGCAGGAGGCGGGACCCGGAAGCAGCAATAAGAACAGCCCCTCTGCTTCCCTGCAAACCGAGGGTGAGAGAGAGGAGGAGAGACGATTGCAGCCTTACCATCTGTTGCTGAGCGCGGAGGAAGCTCGTTCGGCGCTCAGCTGAGCTGATCAGAGCCACGGGAGAGCGAGGCAGGAGGTGGGACCGGAAGCGGCAAATAATAACAGCCGCTCTGCGGCACGCAGCTGAAGCCTCGCGTGCTAAAGGGGCGCGCGCAATCAGCAGGCTTTGCCGGGCTTCGCCGGATTTGCCAGAAGTTAACATCATTCAAGTAAGATCATTTAACCACTTCTCTCTTACTCGGGACCATCAGTCTGTTTAAAAAGATTTTAGCATTTTAGAGGAGAAGTTGAAAATCTCCTGATTTTTGGAAATAATACATTATGCCTCCTAAACGTAAAAAGGTAGAGTTAGAGTTTTCCCTGCTCTCCCTACATCGTCCCTTTTATAACAGGAGATTGTCAACTTCATGGTCTCACCTATACCACTAGATAAAGGCGCCAAGGAATCTGATGTGTCAGGGGCTCAGGGAGGATCCCTGTACCAGCAGAAGAGGCTTCCTTAAGCCCCAACACCGAGCTTCCACCAGTTCAAAGGTTGAGGGAAAGTATTCCTGGACAAACTGTGGATGGCAACGTGGATTCTGAACTAATTGTGGGTAGTTCTCAAACCCTCATCAATAGTTCAGAAGAAAGTAATGACAATTTACTCACCCCCTTAAGTGTAAAAGGGGAAGAAGGAAAATTGTCCTTGCCTCCCCCAGTTTCTGGAAGGGGAAAATCTCTGCCTAATAGCCAGTTAACAGGAATTCCATCTCGCCCTGCAGTGATAACTATGGACACTTTGTGGGATATGATGGCAGGCATGACGTTAAATATAAAGAATTTGGAAAAGAAATTGGACACACTATATGAAAAAAGTCAACAAAAATTTCTTACTAATCAAAGTCAGATAAAAGAAACCAATGACAGAATAGTTTATTTAGAGAATCAGGAAAGGAAGTCCTTAGAATTTCACGCAGCAGTGGTAAAAGACAGGGAAGCAATGAATAGAAGAATAGAAATGCTTGAAAATAATACCAAAAGGTTCAACTTTAGGTTTTTTGATGTTTCCTAGAATAATAGGGGAAAGAACCCCTAATTACTGTTAAAAGTTTATGGTTGAACAATTGGGTTTTACTTTGGAGCAGACCCCAACTATAAATAACTGTTTTATTTTCTTCCTATTAGAAATGAAATATCAGAACTGATATGTTTCAGGGAGATCTGTCCAATTTTTGGAAGACTCCTTCGCAAATGTAATAAGTTGTGGAACATTGTTAGTACCTTTTACTTTACTGCTGATGTAAACAAAATAATGAAAAAAATATTTCAATAGATATCCAATTTCCTTTTATGAGAAGTCTATAAAATCTTTCCAGATTTGGCATCTACTACGCAATTGCGGCGAAAAGCTTTTTTAGCGTATCGCCAGGAGGGTAATATCATTGGGGTTTCGTACTTCGTTTTCCTTGCAAATGTATGTTAAGAAGACAAGAAGATATGTTTATTTTTTTTTTGTTCCTGACCAATTAAAAATTTTCTTAGATCAGATAAGATTGCCCTCTTCTTCCCCGGTTTCCAGTTAGAACTAAGAAAGGTATAGATGTATGCTAAAAAGTTTACCAATTATATTTATTTATTCTTCTGAAATCTCCCAAATGTTGAAGACTAAAAACCCCCTCCATTTTGATTGATATATATATGGGTAGGTGATTGTATCTAATAGGTTGGCTTTTTTCCTTTTGATTGAATGGATCTTGAGAATTGTTATGGAACCACTCATAGTGATTTCAATATATGCAATACATTAGTCATTGTATATTATGAAAATTGATAAATAAAGAATTAAAAAAAAAAAAAAGAAATTCAAATTTCCCTTAAATGAGTGAGAACCAATCAATTTGATCGTTCAACCCAAACAGCGATACAGCCTTCAACTTGTAGCTCCAATATTGCTCCCTGTAGTTTAATAATGACCCCATGTCATCGAACTGTGAATTGCTTATTACTTTTTCAATGATTGTCCATCTGAGATCCTCAAAACTATGACCATGCTCAATGCAATGGCTTACAAGGGGGACTGATATGACGCTATTGTTAATTTGTGGATTTGTGTTCCAACAAGCAGGTCTTAATCGCCCTGCTTGTCCGACCCACATACACCTTAGAACAATCACATATAATCGCATACACCACCGGTGCAGTCAGTAAACTGTCGCCGTTTCAACTGTATACCCTGTATTAATATCAGTCCAACAAATGCCCTCAATAGTGTTCACACACAATGCGCATTTACCACACTTCTTATGTTCTCCCCAAGTTTGCCAGCTGATAGGGGTGTGCATTCGTTTTGAACTTAAATGTAAAACGCTACTTATTTTTTTTTTAACTTAAAAAAGTGATGAGGCGAAAACGATCGGATTTCCAACTTATTCAACATAGCTATTTTGAATACGTTGGAAATCGCGATTGTTGATCCAAAATAAAAATTTAAACCCCTCACCCTTCCTTAATCCCCCCCCAAAGACTTACCACAACTCCCTGGTGGTCCAGCGAGGAGTCAGGACGCCATTTCTGAATTCCTTGCGAGGAGCACGTGACGTCGGCGCCACGTCGGAGTGACACGGCGTCACGTGATTCCCCGCGGGGTCGCTCCGGGATCCTCGTTCGGCCCAAAAGGAACTTTTGGCCAGCTTGGGGGTGTCAGGAGGCCCCCCCAAGCTGGCCAAAGTTCCTTTTGGGCCGAACGAGGATCCCGGAGCGACCCCGCGGGGAAT
Organism: Rhinatrema bivittatum; assembly: GCF_901001135.1. Classification (NCBI taxonomy): domain Eukaryota; kingdom Metazoa; phylum Chordata; class Amphibia; order Gymnophiona; family Rhinatrematidae; genus Rhinatrema; species Rhinatrema bivittatum. The sequence goes on along the minus strand of NC_042630.1, from coordinate 43,982,004 downwards.
CACGTGACGCCGCGTCACTCCGACGTGGCGCCGACGTCATGTGATTCCCGCGGGTTCACTCCGGGATCCTCGTTCGACCCAAAAGGAACTTTTGGCCAGCTTAGGGGTTGTCAGGAGGCAGTAGCAAATATTCAAACAAGAGCCCCGGGGAGAGTTACCTTTCCTTTGCGCAGGAAAGGGCTCCCTGGAATGGGTTCTCCCCTATAGTGTAGTGGTTCCGTTGGCATCTAGTGAGCTCTCGATGGTCTTTTAAAATCTGGTGGAGTTAGCAGGTATTCAAACGAGAATTTTCAAGGCTGAGGCGGAGGAGGATTCCATGTAAACAGCAGTTCAACATGGGTCAGAGGGTAGATACAGGCTGGCTACACCTGGGGGAGAGTCCCCTTTCCTTTGAGCCGGGAAGGGCTCCCTAGACATGGATTTGCCCCGAGAGTGGGGCACGAGCCTTCAAAGTGTGGTGAAGTGGAGGAGGTTTCCATGTGAACAGCAGTTCAACATGTGTCAGAGGGTGTTAAGAGATAGGCAACCACAAATCTCACCCCAATGTCACTGTACTCCAGTCACCCTAATCTATGTATCTACAATACAAACACAAATGGTTCAACTGGTCAACCTTCTTATCTTAAACTGCCAACATCAAAGTTTCATATGTGGGCCCCTTACTCTCAGAGTCTGTAATCACTTCAGACTCTAAACTGGTGTAGGGACACTTTTACTTTATTATTTTAACAACAGGTTCTCTCATTTCTTTATGTCCATTTTTTTATGTCCATTTTTCTATATCCATTTTTTAAAAAAGACCATTTTCCACTGCATACTGAATTATTAGTTCCCCTTTCATAAGGGGATCACAGACTGTGGTGAGCATGTATCTGTGGTTTTTTGTTAAAGGTCTTAATCTCTCTTGCACCTGTTTCTTCAAAATGTCCAGACAATGCAGCACCTCTGCTTCCTTTCCCTCTTCCTGTTTAAAGCCCTCCAAACTTTCCTCCAGAAAATTAACTATAGGGATGATGTCAGTCAAAGTGGCAACTTCTGGAACTTAGCTCCTCCATGACATCCTTGAAGGGCTGCAGGATTTTTACCAGCTGACTCATGACTAACCAATCATGATGACTTAGGGGACTCTGCACATCTATCTCCATTTCCAAAGAAAGGTCATGAAGGGGTGTCTGCTGCTTCACTAACCTCTGCAGCATCATAAAGGTGGAATTCCACTGGGTGCCAATGTCTTGAATGAGACGCTTGTGAGGCATTCTCAAATCAGTCTGCTTTTCACAGAGAACCTGCCCCGCCTTCACACTTCTGTGGAAGTGCGCTGCTATGTTCCTGCACTTGTGAATTAACGTATGCAGGTATTCGTTCTCTTGGTGATTGGACTCCAACCCCAGAGCTCACTTTACTACCAGGTGCAGAGTGTGTGCAAAACATCACATGATCTGAAAGCGCCCATTGGATATTGCCTTTCCCATGTTTGCACCATTGTCTGTGACAAAGAACCCTGCCTGAAGATTCCTGTCTCACTGGTGTAGTTTCCAGCCCGCCAGCATCTGTCTGATGCCTGCTAGAATATTGGCTGAGGTGTGGGCCTGGTCCATCAGGTGGGTGTGCAGTAAAGCCCACCTCCACCCTGATACTTGTTCACTAATAGAACTGCTGCCTGCCCCTACCTCAGCCAGGCCTCACCAGTTTGCTTCGACCTCTGTGCATCACCTTTCTTTCTGCTTTCTCTGCTAGCCTTGGGAAGATGGCTATCACTGCGTCTTCATGGCGCTCTCTCTGCGTCCCCAGAATGGCTATGGCAAGGCTATCCGCCATGTTGCTCCTGAGGGCCTCCTAGGGTGCGTGTGCGCACGCCACCCACGGACTTTATCCATGTCATGGCGGGAACCTCGGAGGCAGCCCCTCCGAGTGACATTCATTCCATCTGGGTATTTATCCTGCCCTTCATTTGCTAACAAATCGAGTAGCAAGGATTTGGATTGCCTCTGGTCTGAGCTACTCTGCCGCTTCCGTGCTGCCGCTGGAAGCTCTCTCTGCCCTTCGGGGGTATTCACCTAACCATGAGCTCCTCGGGGACCCTGTGCTTTCTTTCAGGTGCCTATCTGGATCAGGTACTTGCTTCTTGAGGGCTTGCTCTCCCTGCCTTGGTGCCTGCATACAACTACATCTGCCTGCTGGGATCTCCATCTATATAAGCTACCAACTTATATGCCGATACAGTAAAGTCTGCGGGAGAGGCGGGGCGCCACTCCGCCGGTGCGCATGATTCTGTATTTAAATTAGGTCCGGCGGTAAATCCGGCAAAAAGGAGGCGCTAGGGACACTAGCGCGTCCCTAGCGCCTCCTTTTTGATAGAGCGGCGGCTGTCAGCGGGTTTGACAGCCGACGCTCAATTTTGCCGGCGTCAGTTCTCGAGCCCGCTGACAGCCACGGGCTCGGAAGCAGACGCCGGCAAAACTGAGCATCCGGCTTTCGGCCTGACAGCCGCGGGGCCGAATTCAAACTTTTTTTTTTTTTACTTTTTTTGCTCTTCGGGACATCCGACTTAATATCACTATGATATTAAGTCGGAGGGTGCACAGAAAAGCCGTTTTTACTGCTTTTTTGTGCGCTTCCCGGTGCCTGAAGAAATAGCGCCGACCTTTGGGTTGGCGCTAATTTCTGAAAGTAAAATGTGTGGCTTGGCTGCCACATTTACTTTCTGTATCCTGCTCACATACCTATAGGGCCATCAACATGCATTTGCATGTTGAGGGCGCTATTAGGTGCCACGAGTTGGACGCGCGTTTTTCCTCCCCTTACTGAATAAGGGGTAAGGGAAAACGCAAGTCCAATAGCAGGCTAACAGTGCGCTCCATTGGAGCGCACTGTACTTTATCGGCTGTTAGTGAGTAGTCTAATCTTTGTCAGTCTGTCTCATCTACAGCTCAGCACTGGGAACCTGCACCCGGGAAACTCCCTATACTATCGTGTGCTGCTAACATCTACCATTGTGGGACGGGTCTCCTCTGCCGAGAGCTCCTGGACTGCTACTACTGGATCAACCTCAATACTGCCCAGCTCTGGGGTATCATTCAGCTGTATAATAAAGACAATATATTCTGTGTTTGCGTGTCCCAAGTCTCGCCTAATACTGTGGTTCTTCACGGGGCTCCCTCCCATTGGGAGTGGCCATCACCGCAGTGCCCAAGAATCCACTCCAAAACACCTTGAACCATAACAGATTGCTAACTCCATGGATTCGGCTCAGCTACCGCATTGCAGGCATTCCAGGCCCGGCCCAGCGAATCTTCCGAAACAAACAGACTCGCTGGGATAATTGACTACTGCCTTAACCAGTTGCACGCACAGATGAATACACCGACCCACCACAGGTAAAGAAGTGACACCACCCGAAGTGACGGTCAAGACTATGGTACCTCTATCGGCTCCAACACGCTTCTCTGGTGAAGGTTGGAAAAGTAGAGGATTTATCAACCAATGTTTGCATGTACTTTTCTCTGCAACCTATTCATTTCCCTACAGCTTATGCCAAGACCATTATATCCTGTCTGATCTAGATGGAAGAGCGTTGGCTTGGGCCTCTCTGCTGTGGGATCACAATAACCCTATCCTGAATGATCTTGCCGGATTCCTTTATCTGTTCAGATCAGTATTCGATGATCCTGCCGGGTACATGACAGCACGATCTACCTTGATTCATCTAAAACAAGGAAATAAACATTTTCCAGACTTCGCCATAGAATTTATTTATTTATTTATAACTTTTATATACCGAGGGTTCAATTAACAGAATTAATTATCACTTCGGTTTACATACAACCAGTAAATGACAAGCAAATTGTCTTACATTGAACAAGGTGGAGAAAACCTGGATAAACATAACTTGGGATAAAACAGTGAAAGTGTTTTGAATTACATTGAACAGAGTGGAGATAAACTTGTAAAAACAACATATGGGAGAAGGTGAAGTGAAAGCGTGGTGAGATGTACTCGAAGGGTGAAAAAACGGTATGGCAGGGTTGTTAAAGGGGGGAGAAGGGGATGAAAATGGCGGCTTTGTTACAATACTTAGGATACTTGATGGAACGCTTAGGTCAGGGACAGACAGGTGGGGCTGAGGAAGGAAAAGAGTGGTTATGGGAAAGCTTGGCCAAACAGCAGTGTCTTAAGTCTCTTCTTGAAGGTGATGGACATTGTTCAAGCCTTAGGTCAGGTGGAGCAGGTCCATTGCTTGGGGCCGGAAGCAGACAAAGCTCTTTTGCTTAAGGACGTTTTGATAGTAGATGCTTGAAGAGTACCTCTCTGGGCTAGTCTTAGAGGACGGGAGGAGGAGTGGAGTTGCAAAGGAATGTGAGGTCCAATGAGTGATGTGTGAATGGCCTTGTGAGTAACAGTTAATAGTTTATAAAGGATTCTGAACTTTATTGGGAGCCAATGTAACTTCTTTAAAATCGGGGTTATATGGTCCCTTTTATTGGATTTTGTGAGAATCCTTGTGGTTGCGTTCTGTAACAACTGGAGCAGCTTAAGTGAGATATCTGGCAGGCCGTGAAGAAGTGCATTGCAATAGTCAATTTTGAGAAAATGATAGATTGTAAGACTGACCTGAAATCCTGGAAATGAGGAGGGGTCTTAGCCTTTTTAGAACTTGGAGTTTGAAGTAACACTCCTTTACCGTGTTGTTGATAAAGCCTGTGTAGCTCATTTGGCTGTCCATGATTACCCCGAGGTTTCTGACTTTGGGGGAAAAGGAAAGAAACACTGACGGTTGTAGATTGTTTAGCGGTATGCTGCCATCTTGTGTGATTAGTAGGAACTCTGTCTTGTTGGCGTTGAGTATCAAATTGAGGTTCGAGAGGAGGTATTAATGGAGAGTAGACAGGCGTTCCAACGGAGAAATGGTTTTTTTGCAGAGAGTCGGTAATCGGTATCAGGATGTGGACGTCGTCTTCATATAGGTAATGGGTTAGCTTAAGCTCAAAAAGAAGTTTGCAAAGCGGGAGAAGATAGATGTTGAATAATGTGGGGGATAACGATGATCCTTATGGAACTCAAAGGGTGGAGATGAAAGGGGGGGATTCTTTGCTGTTGATCTTGACTTTATATTTGCCTATTCTGAAGGAAGGATTTGAACCAATTTAGGACAAGGGTTTTTGATGCCGATCTCCGTTAGTCTTTCAATGAGACACTGATGGTTCACTGTGTCGAATGCGGCTGATAAGTCTAGGAGAATGAGCAGGCAGGGCTGTTTCCTTTCTAGGTTCATGAGGATGTTGTCTGAAAGAGATATAAGGAGGGATTCCGTATTTCTAGCTTTACAAAATCCAAGTTGTGCTGGAGAAAGGATGTTGTTATTGTCCAGGAATTTGGAGAGTTGTTTATTGACTATTCTTTCCAGGATCTTAGCGATGATTGGAAGGTTTGAAATCGGGCGAAAGTTTGCTGGGTTGTCTGTGGAGAGGTTTGTTTTTTTAGTATGGGTTTTAAGATGGCAAGTTTGAGTGGGTCAGGGACATGACCCTGGGCTAAGGAGGCATTGATGATTTGTGAGATGGGCTTGAGACTTCACTGGCAATCGCTATGAGAAGATTGGTTGGAATCACATCAAATGGGTGGGAGGTTGGCTTTAGTTTCCTTAGTAGAGTTTCTATTTCTAGAGAGGAAGTAGATTCAAATTCCTCAAGGCATGCCGTATGAGGCGATGAGGCAGTGGGTAATTGCTTAGACCTTGGAGATGAGAGGCAGAACTACGAGGAGAGGATGTGGTTGACCAGGAGATTGTTTTCACTATGCGGGAGGCAAGTAAGTTAGCTATTTTATCCTTGAAATAGTTGGCAAGTTCAATGGATTTGAGTGCTGCTTTGTCATCTGGAATTGCTGGAACTGGTGGTTTGATGAGTGAAGAAACCAGGGAGAAAAGGGCTTTTGGATCAAAGATGAAGTTGTGGATTTTCTGGGAGTAGAAATCTCTTTTTGTCAGAAGAATAGCGATCCTGTATTGGTGCATGAGAGATTTAAAAGACGATAGGTTTGAGGATGAAGGATTCCTGCGCCCAGTTCTGTTCCCTTTTTCTGAGTTCACGCTTCATGGATTTTAATTCTGGAGTGAACCAAGGTTTTTTCTTGTCCTTGTTAGAGAGAATAACTTTGGTTTTAGGGGGCAGGTCGAGTCCGCCACTTTGTTTGTGATTTTGGTCCAAGAAGATAAGGCCGTGGTCTGCATCAGTGAGGTCAATTAGGTTTAACTCCGGGGTGAGGTGAGAGATTAGGGTTTCCTGGTTGCATAATTTTCTGAATTGTATTGTGGCTTCTTTGTGGCTGAAGGAGTAGGATGTTGGTTAATGAAGGAAGTGGAGATAATCTTGTGGTCCGACCAGGGAATTGGTTGACAGACAATATGTGATGCTTGGGTTAGGTTTTGGTTAATGAAGATTAAATCCAAGGTGTGCCCTGCTTTGTGAGTGGGTTCATTTATGAGTTGATTGAAACCCAAGCAGGAAAGAGTGTTGAGGAAGGATTCACAGTTGGGGGAACGCGGGGTGGCGTCCACATGAAGATTGAAATTGCCTAACAGGATGGCTGGGGCGTCTGAGTTTGAATGTTTTTAGCTATGTATTCTATTAAAGTAGATGGGTCGGAGTCTAGGCATCCTGGTGGGGCATAGGTGAGTCCAATTTGAAGTTGAGACGATTTGAAGACTGCAAATTCAATGGAACGGGATGAAGTAGACGAATGAAGTGTCAGCCCAGATTTTGTTGGCAGCGAGGAGCAGACCACCTCCTCTTTCTTCAGTCTGGGGATGGAGAATATGTTGAATGTGTGAAGAGGGAGTTGATTCAGAAGGACAATGTCTTCAGGTTTAAACCAAGTTTATGTGACCGCACATAGGTCTGGAAGATCATCCATGAGGTAGTCATATAAGAGGTGGGGTTTTTTTCGAGAGTGATTGGGCATTTAAAAGAGTTAAGGAGAAAAGGGTAAGACCCCAGTAATTGGGGTTCAGTGGTGAAAGCATGATGGGGATAAGTCTTTTTGTTGTTGATGATGTTTGGAAGGTGTTTGTCCAGGAATGGTTGCTGAGAGTCTTCTGTGATAAGGAATGATGGGTATAGTGTAGAGGGGCATGGTGGTTATTAATGCAACGGTAGATTTCCGGGGCAGCTAGGACTCAAAGTCAGCGGGGTCTGACTTCAGGGGCTGTACGAAGGGGGCATACAAAGGGGCAGGCCCCTTTGTTGCGCTCCTTAGGTGCGCGACGCAGGCGTGCAACGCCTGTGTGAGAGGGAGATTTAAGGTGGATTTGTTTAGTTTTCTGTGCGTCTGCCAGCTGGGGGAGGGGTAACAGCCACGAGGTGGAGGAGGGAGGAGAGGGTCCAATGGAGGCTGGGTACAGCAGAAATCTCAATCCAAGCCCTGGAATCCTGGCTTGGAGAGCAGTTGCACAAACAGAAGCAAGCAGAAATTAAGTTACCTGCACAAAAGGGAGATTTAAAAGTACATTCGTTAGTTTCTGGGACGTCTCCCAGCTGGCGGAGGGGTGAACAGCCACGAGGTGGAGGAGAAGGAGGGGGTCCAGGGGGGGCTGGGTACAGCAGAAATCTCAATCCAAGCCCTGGATCCTGGCTTGGAGAGCAGTTGCCAAACAGAAGCAAGCAGAAATTAAGTTACCTGCACTAAAAGGGAGATTTAAAAGTACATTTGTTTAGTTTCTGGACGTCTTCCAGCTGGGGGAGGGGGTTAACAGCCAGAATTCAAGACGTTAGCCTCAGAATTACATTGGGACCCTATAGCCTGAAGACCTCTTCTTTGAAGGCAACTGAACTCCCGGTTAAAAGATGAGCTGGCTGCTCGAGAGATGCCTGAGACCTTAGCTGAACTGATGAAGTTGGGCAACAAGGATTGATCACCGACTTCGTGACAGGGTTCAAGAGGCCAAGAGTCCCAGAAGACCACTTCAGAGAGATACTCGAGTCAAGTCCTGTACCCTGGCTTATACCCTCTGGTCATGTTGCTGGCGAAGAAGAACCAATGCAACTAGGGCCCGCAGTCATCTGACTTCAAAAGAGAGAAGAATGCGAAAGAGGTTGGGACTATGCATGTATTATGGACAAGATGGTCATGCTGTACAAACATGCCCTATATGTCCGGGAAACTGGCATACCTAAGTCCTGTGGGAGGACTCTTCTTAGGTCTAACTTGCACCTCTCCTCCCTCCACTCTCTCTTCCTGCATCCTTAATATGTGGACCTCTAGAATACCAGACCATTGCCTTAGTGGATTCTGTTGCAGAGGGAAACTTCATTTAAAACGTCTAGTGGATCATTTGCGGATCCCCACCACTACCATGACGTCCTCCATTAATTTTGTCTTCTATTCATGGGGAGCCCTTTACCGGGTGAAGTAACTCTGCTCACAGAACCAGTGAACGTAATCACCGGTGCTCTTCATACAGAGACTATCTTCTTCTTTGTGCTAGAGAAGGCCATGCACCCCTTAGTACTTGGGCTACTGTGGTAGCAGAAACATACGCCACAATTCAGCTGGGCCACTTAGAGCTTTCACGTTGGGGTCCAGATTGCTATGGCAATTGCCTGATGGAAGTTTTTCCAATACCCTGCATGCCAACTACCCCGTTGTTACCTGGTTGCCGCCTCAATATGCATCTTTTCAAGATGTATTTTCCAAAGAAGCTGCTGATGTATTGCCTCCACACAGATCGTATGACTGCGCCATCAATTTGAAGCCTAACACAGAACCACCCAAAGGAAGGGTTTACCCTCTCTCCGTAGTAGAAAATAAAGCGATTCAGAGTACATCCAGAGAATCTTCAGAAAGGCTTCATAAGGTCATCCAAGTCTCCTGCCGGTGCAAGCGTCTTCTTCGTGGGGAAGAAAGATGGAACATTACATCCATGCATGACTATAGGGTCTAAACGAGATCACTGTAAAGGATCGCTATATACCTTACCACTCATCTCAGAGCTATTCCATAGACTACAAGGAGCCAAGATATTCTCCAAGCTTGATCCAAAGAAGCCAATATATCTTGTTCACATCCTCTCTGGCGATGATTGGAAGACAGCTTTTAATACCCGGATGGGCACTTTGAATACCTGGTGATGCCCTTCAGCCTGTGCAGCACCCCAGCTGTCTTCCAAAACATATGAAAGACATTCTGCGTGATCTGCTCTACCCAATGTGTCGTTGTGTACTTAGATGACATCTTGATATTTTCCCATGGACCTGAATACCCATCTGGAAGATGTCAAAAGAGTGCTGCAGAGACTTTGCGAGAACCATTTATACTCCAAGCTGTCTAAATGCAAATTCCACAAGGAATCTGTGCTCTTCCTAGGGTACATTGTTTCGAACAAAGGTTTCCAGATGGAACCTCAGAAACTTGAGAGTATTAAAAAATGGACACAACCCACTGGTCTAAAAGCTCTTAGATGATTCTGGGATTTACCAACTACTACAAAACCTTCATCAAGAATTACTCTTCCTAACTATTCCTTTAACAGCGATGACTAAGAAAGGTGCCAATGTCGCCAATTGGTCTACGGAAGCTGTGACAGCATTTCAGAATCTAAAGACGCCTTCTCTAGTAAGCCATGTCTCCACCATCCGGATCCTACACGGCCCATCGTTGTGGAAGTCGATGGCTCAGATGTAGGTGTAGGAGCCATGCTAAGCCAGACCAGTGACTCTAAAATCTTGCATCTATGTTCTTTCTTCTTCCTGACGTTTCTTCTCACCGCGGAAAAGAGCTATGGCATTGGGGATAAGAACTACTGGCAATAAAGATGGCATTTGAGGAGTGGCAAAACCCCCTGGCTTGAAGGTACACAACAGCAGATCACTGTTAACACTGATCACAAAAATCTGGAGTACCTCAGTCACACCCAGCGCCTTAACCATAGACAGGCGAGGTGGTCCCTGTTCTTCAACAGATTTGACTTTGTGCTGAAATATCGCCCTGGAGATAAGATCGTGAGAGCAATGCATTATCTCGCTCTGTTCTCTCTGAAGATGTACCTGATGAACCCCAGAATATCATTGACCCGAGAAGAGTTCTTCTGATAGCTACACATCTGGTAACCAACCCTCCGGGAAAGGCCATTTTACCCTGAAAACTAAGAAAGAAACTGTTAACATGGGCTCACAATTCGAAACTGGCTGGACGTCCTGGGTCAACGAAGAACTCTCTGGCTAAGCTACAAAAATACTACTGGTGGCCCACCATGAAGGAAGACACTTTTGCGTATGTAGCTTCTTGTTCCAATTGTGCCAGACAGAAACCTCCACCTGGACATCCTTGGGGGCCTGCTTCTTCTCCTTTACCAGTACCAGATGAGCCCTGGAACCCACATTGTTACAGACTTTGTGGTGGACTTACCATTTTCTGGAGGTAACAATACCATCTGGGTTACAGTTTATCGAAGATGGCTCACTTCGTGGCTCTCCCTGGCTTGCCTTCAGCCATGGAGCTTGCTTAAACTATTTGTCAGCCACATCTTTCGCCTACACGGCATGCCTAAACACATTGTCTCTGACAAGAGGAGCTCAATTCACAGCAAAGTTTTGGAAAGCTCTGGGTAAGAAGTTCGACATCACACTTGACTTCACCGCTTCAATGCCATCCTCAGTTGAAATGGCCAAACTGAGAGAATGAATAGAACCCTCAAGCAGTTTCCTACGTGTCTACGTTGGTTCATACCAGAATGACTGGGGGCTGAAACTGTTGCCCTGGGCTGAGTTCACCATCAACTCACATCCAGCATCATCTACTGGATCTACACCTTTTGAAGTAGTTTACGGACGACAACCCTTACCATCTTTGCCACTTCCACTTTCAGTGTCATCCCCGGCAGCTCAATCTACTGCCAAATATATTCTACAACTCTAGAAAAAGACTAAAGAAATGCTCCAAAAAGCTGGACAAAGAGCTAAGAAGACCTATGTCGCTCACCATGGCAAGGCTCCTGAATTCCAGCTTGGTGACAAGGTCTGGCTGTCTGTCAAACATCTGAGATTCAAGCTACCATCAGCTTGGCTTTTCTCACACTTTGTCGGGCTTTTTCCTATTCTCCGACGTCTGGGTACTCTCACTTACAGTCTGAAACTTCCATCAACAATGAAGATTCATAATGCGTTCTAGTGTCTCTCTATTGAAACCACTTGTTCGTAGCGAGTTTTCCAACAAGACACCTGAACCTACACCTGTTGATGCAGAAGAAGACATTGAGTACAAGGTTGATGACATCCTTGATGTAAGAAAGAGAGGCAGAGTCTGGGAATACCTCCTGTCATAGGAGGGTTACGGACCTGAAGAAAAACTCTTGGGAACCTTTGGGCTAATATCATGGACAAGGAGAATGCTTCGGTCAATTCCAACCGACTGCATCCTCATGAACCAGACCAGGTAGGGGTCTGGAGGGGGCCCTTTGAAGGGGGGGTACTGTTGTGTCTGTCGGTCCTCAGATGGCTTTGACCTCTGTGCTCAACTTTCTTTCTGCTCTCTCTGCTAGCCTTGGGAAGATGGCTACCTACCCGCCGCATCTTCATGCTGCTCTCTCCGGCATCCTCGGAACAGCTATGGCCAAGGCTATCCACCATGCTTCTCCTGAGGGCCTTCTAGAGTGCGCGTGCACATGCCACTCACATCTTTATTCCACGTCATGGCGGGAACCTTGGAGTTTGGCCTCTCTGATGGCATGACGTCACTCTCTGAGTGACGTCATGCCATCCAGGTATTTAGCCTGCCCTTCGTTTGCTAACAATCGAGCTAGCAAGGATTAAGATTGCCTCCAGTCTGAGCTACTCTGCCGCTTCTGTGCTGCTGCTGGAAGCTATCTCTGCCCTTCGTGGTATTCATCTAACCTGGGTACCCACTCCTCGGGGGCCCTGTGCTTTCTTTCAGGTGCCTATCTGGGATCTCTTCGAGGGCCTACTCTCCCTGCCCTTGGTGCCTGCATCCAACTACTGCCTGCTGGGATCTCCATCTATACAGCTACAGACAGTGAGTAGTCTAACCTTTGTCAGTCTGTCTCATCTGCAGCTCATCACTGGGAACCTGCACCCGAAACTCCCTATACTATCGTGTGCTGCTAACATCTACCATTGTGGGCCGGGGTGTCCTCTGCCGAAGGCCCCTGGACTGCTACTACTGAACACCTCACTACTGCCACCTCTGTGGTATCATTCAGTTGTATAATAAAGACAATATATTCCTGTGTTTGCATGTCCCAAGTGTAGCTAGCTAGTACTGCGGTTCCTCACGGGGCTTCTCACCGTGGGAGTGGCCATCACCGCACGTGCCCAAGAATCCACTCCAACACCTCAAAACCATAACAAAAGAGTGTGGCAGTATTCATGGCAGTCCAGATATCGCAGGTGAAATGCAAACTCCCCGTACCTTACCAGCAGCGCTTGTATGCGACTTCACCACTGTTTGTACAGACTGGGGATGACCTTTCTGCTTAAATGTGGTTCTGGAGGGGACTGTATTTGGACTAAGACCTTCAGCAAATGCTTGAAACCCACATTCTCCACTATCTGCAAGGGCTGGTCATCAAGGGCAATCATTGCCCTGATGCTCCTGGTTACAACTTTTGAGGCTGCCTGCCTCCTACCCTGGTATAGCGTACCGAACCACCCACCCCATTTCCTCCATGGTGGTTGTCACTTCTGCCACATGGCAGGGGGCTGCTGGTCTGCCATCTGACTGCTAGAAGGGGCTGAGAGCATGGGATGATTCTGCTCCTTTTCAACCACTTTACGCTGCCTGAAAAAAGGGGTCCCCTGACTGGTACTGCCACCATCCCCAGATGTCAGTACTGTTGGGTGTTTGCTTATGCATATGATGCATATTGCCAAAATTAGCTAGATGCCCCATTTGCTTGCCTCTGCTAATAGCCCTGGCACAGTAATTACTCCATCACTTTTGGCTCCAAATCACAGAATTCTTTTGTGATCCCTACTCTATAAGCCTTCGGGGTGGATGCTGGCACTGGAGTTGAAGTAGTGGGTGCACCCTGAGAAGAAATGCCAGGGGCAATAGTCACACTCTGTGCCTGCCCTTCCTCCTCATCATAATCAGTTTCATCTCTCCCCTCCAGCACTGAAGTGGAAGCTAAGACAGAACTAACTAATCATCCTAAAACCTTCTTCAGCTATTACTTCTTCCCTTCCTGATGATGAGAATCTCACACAAGATGATTCTTCATTGGAATCTGAAGCAAACAGTGGTCTGCGCTACATTGTTCTGCTCTTACTATTGTCTGCTGTCGCACTGCTGCTTTTCGGTTTCCGCCCTTTGGTCTTGCATGACTCAGCCTCACCTTCCCTCACCTCCAAAACAACAGGGTCAGAAACAGGTGGTGGCGGTGCATCATCTTTAATTTCAGTTTTATCCGGATGGAACTACCTTCACCTCCAGAGATTTTAGATTGGAACAGCTCCCTTTTAACTTTAATGGGGGACTGGCACCCACCTTTGAAGTGCCTCCTCTGCCAGTCCCAATCAAGATGACCATGTCTACCTTTTCCCTGACATCATGGATTTAATGTCACTGCTTACTAGGGATTTCATTAAAAGGATTATTTCTTTTATTGGTGAACTGAACACCTCTGTACCAATATATGTGAGTGTGGAAAAACTACACACACACACACACAGTATAGTGCCTTGCTTGTACACTACAACTGAGACTGCTGTAATGTGCACAAAAAAAAAATTAAACTCCAGATGCCTACTGGGGATGTGGATTAAAAGAACACCTCTGTACCAATATGTGAGTGTGGAAAACTACACACAGACACACTGTGCAGTGCCTTGCTGTACACTACAACTGAGACTGCTCTGTGTGCACAAAAAATGAAACTCCAGAGAAAAGTCTGGAAGCCTGAGCAAGCATAATTCCTAGTGATGTACTTCTTGTTGAAAATACCAACTCCCAGACAGCCACTGGAACTTTCACACTATTTCCCACCCACCATCACCCATACCCTGCCTGCAACCTACACCAGGGGGAGTAAGATCAGCAGCAAAATGCCCACTGCTTGGCAGCTTGTCTCAGTGAGAGAGACAGAGAGTCTGAGTTCAATAATAAAAAGTGTGGTAAAAAAAAGCCTGGCTGGCACAGCAGCAAGAACGAACACATATCTTTTTCAATGGAAAATTCTATCAAATTAGCAAGGCAATAGCAATTGAATACAGATTTGAGACACTCAGGGAGAGCTCAAAACCAATGACCTTCTCAGACTAAAGCCAAGAAGAAACTGCATGTGCGCCGCATGTTTAATTGTAGAAATACAGCAGGAACATCATCACAGAACACTGAGAGCAGCGATTGGCTGAATTAGAAAAATGCTTCACTCTGATATGTTGGCATTCTGGGTCTCCTTGCCAACCTGTCTGACCCACTCTATGACAGGCCTGTGAGATCACTTATGACTCACAGGAAAGGGCTGGTAGTTGCTATGGATACTCCCACATGGCCTTCTCCTATTTCAAATGGCTGCTAAGAAAGCACTGCGAACCTAAAGAATGAAACTAATATGATATGTATCATTCGTGGGGGATTGCCATGCATTTCGCAAACCCATGAATCAAACAAACAGGGACTTATTCATTGCGGATTGCACATTCATTGAAAACAAATGCACATCCCTAGGAGCTATCACTCAGGAAAAATATCTAGACATCATAGTGGATAATTCTTAGAAATTATCGTCTCAGTGTGTTGCAGCAGTAAAAAAAAAAAGCAAACAGGGGTTATGCATTATTAGGAAGGGAATGGTTAATAAAACGGAAAATGTCATAATGCCTCTGTATTGCTCCATGGTGAGCCCGCACCATGAATACTGTGTACAATTCTGATCGCCACATTTCTAAAAAGATACAGCTGTGATGGAGAAGATACAGAGAAGGGCAACCAAATGATAAAGGGGATGGAACAGGAGCCCTACTGGGAAAGGCTGAAGAGGTTTGGGCTGTTCAGCTTGGAGAAAAGAGGGCTGAGGGGGGGATATGATAGAGATTTTTAAAATCATGATAGGTCTTGAACGATTAGATGTGAATTAGTTATTTACACTTTCAGATAATAGAAGGACTAGGGGGCATTCCATGAAGTTAGCAAGTAGCACATTTAAGCCAGAGAGGTGCCTGGGTGCGCATCGGGAGAGTAGATGTTCAACTCGGAGCGCTGGCTCTCCTGCACCTTTTACAGAATAACTGTTTGAAGTAAAACAAATGCTAGGAAAGAACAGTAAAGGAAAATGGTGATGTGAATTACTTGGCAGTACCTTTGTTTTTTGAGACAGAGAGGGACCAATACAAATTCTTTCCTTTAAAGACTACAGAAGTCCTTCTCACCTATGCAAGTGTTAAATTACCCTCTGGCTCCTCTGCAATGGGGGTGGGGTAGGGCCATGGGTGGAAGCCAATGGTATTATTCCCTGAACTGCAGTGACACCAAATGGACCAGACTACAATTTCTAGGATTAAATGGATATTTCCACAGAATGAAAAAATTGAGTTGAATGGAGCTATGGCAGTTCTTGGAATCAGAGCTTGGGGAATAATCTCAGACCAGAGCCAATGAATAGCAGGAGATCTTCTGGAAACAGGATGCTGGGCTTGATGGACCCTTGGCTTGAGCCAGTATTTCAATTTCTTATGTTCTTATGCTAACAAAGGTTTTCTTTTGTCAGACAGGCAGAGTAAGGAAAAGACAGAAGGACATAGCAATGAGGTGAGGGTTGTACCCCAGCCACATGGCTGCTACCACAAGGAAAGAGGAATTGCAGATAGTTGGGAATATTCCTCAAGTCCATAGTTTATAGAATAGTAATTACATAGCAGTGTTGAGAAAGCAGTGTTTGCTATTTTGCAGTTAGGGAAAAGAGTGTGAGCTTCAGGTATTTTCTGACCTTTTTTTTCATTATAGGCTAGAAGGACAGTATTTAGAATAGTATCTGCATACATTCAGTATCAGGCTGAATTAGTTGCAGGGAAATTCAGAAGATTTGTCATGAGTTTATATAGATTAGGGAGGGAATTTATATAAATTTTTGTGAGAACCGGGACTTTCAATCTACTGAAGCAAGTGGACCCTGCAGTTGAGCTCAAGCATCATCATTGGCTTCATGAAGCACACAGTGGAAGCAGCTTGTCTAAAAACAAGGAAAACAGAACTCATGTGAAACTTAACTGAGAACTTGTGTTATTATTCTGGCCAGAATGTAGGTGGGAGTTGCAAGAGAACTGAACTGAGATACAGAGCAGGGCTAGTGATTTTCTTTTATATCTTGTAACCTAATTTACCTCATTTATCATGTTAATATCATCTTCTTTCTTTTTTTATTATAATCCCATTTGTCTGTGTTTGCTATAGAGTATAAGAATCCTAATGCGCTGTGTAACTGTGCATGCACTGATTTTATATGCAATACTTGCTGTAGCTACATAAGGTGGCTTTTCTCTGCTCCAGCCTCTCCTCCGCATCCCTGGGAGAACCTTTAGTCGTGTGGGCACATTACATGTGTCTGTCCCTAAACACACAGCTGAGAGGCGGAGTTATGTTTGTGGTCCCTCCCACAATAGGGGTGAGGTTTACATAAACATTAAAGTTTCTCCATGTGGGGGGAGGTGGGCAGACAGGGAGGAGAAGAAATGATCTAAGAGATCATGAGGAGTTCTCAAGCACTTGATTGCTATGTTTCCATATTAATAAATTCAGATTTATGCATAAGAAGTGCTGAAAGGGAAGCAGAGTTATGTATACTGAGAGCAGAAATCCAAAGGGGTGGAATACACAAAGAGTTATAGTTTGATGTCCACAAATCAGGAAAGTGACCTCAGGGTGATAATATCTGATGATTTTAAAGTATGGAAACAGTGAGACAAGATTATTGCCAGAGCTGGAGGGATGCTAGGGTGCGTGGAAGGCAACAGAACTAATAGAGAATAGGGAGTGAGTTTGCCATCGGACAGGCCGCTGGTGAGAACTCAATGGGAGTATTGTAGAGATGTGCATGCATGAAATTTTGTTTTATTCATTCATTTCATTTTCATGGGGATCAATATGCTTTAGATTGTTTCATATGTGTGAGTGTGTGTGTGTGTGTGTGTGTGTGGGGGGGGGGGTGTTCCCTGGTCATTTTGCTTCATTTTGTTTCTTTCTTTTTGGTAAATAGTTCTCCTCTTTACAAATAGGTGCACTATTGGCCAATTATTAAATGACCCCACTGATCAAGCAAATCCCCCACCATCCCACAATCCCAGTAACAATCCCTGGGTCTAGTGATAAACCCAGTACAAAAAACTTCTAATGCCCTCCAACAACTCAGAACAAAATATTCCTGGGGCTAGGCCTTCTAAGTGAGTCTAACCCTAGTCAATGTATCGCTGAGGCCTAGTGGTGGAAGGAGCGGGCCTCAGTTGCTCTTGTTGCCATTTTTCAACCTGTGTGCAGTGATTGCTGGAGGGGGACCGCACCCTGCTGATTTGTTTTGGTCTTACTCTGAGGTCATATACATTTCCAAGTGCTAAAACCAGTCACATTGGTTAAAAGTTTGGGAAGCCCTGAAATAGAGAATGGCAACCAAAATGATAAAGGGGATGGAATGGCTCCCCTATGAGGAAAGGCTAAAGCGGTTAGGGCTGAGGGGGGATAGGATAGAGGTCTATAAATCATGAGTGGAATAAAATGGATAAATGTGAACTGGTTATTTAGTAAGTAGCACATTTAAAACAAATCAAAGAAACTACTTCTTCACTTAACATACAATTAAGCTCTGTAATTCAATGCTGGAGGATGTGCTAAAGACAGTTAGCAGAGTTGGGTTTAAATAAAAATTGGAGAAGTTCCTGGAGGAGAAGACCATAAAATGTTATTAATCAGATAGACTTGGGGAAATAAATTACTTATCATTGGGCTTTATTTATTTAGATTTTTATATTCTGCTTTTTGCACTTTAAAGTGGATTACATTCAGGTACTGTAGGGATTTCCCTAGCCCCGAGGGCTCATGATCTAACTTTGTACCTGAGGAAATGGAGGGTAAAGTGACTTGCCCAAGGTCACCAAGAATGACAGTGGGATTGAACGCTGGTCTCTCTTGTTCATCTCCCACTGTTCTGATCACTCATTAGCAGCTATAGTATCTATCTGCTCTTTGGGATCTTGCCAGGTGCTTGTGACCTGCATTGGCCACTGTTGGAGATAGGATGCTGGGCTTGATGGACTCTTGGACTGATCCAGCAGGGCAATTCTCATGTTCTTATCTAGTCTGCCCATCCACCCAACCAATTTAGCTTTACAGTTCCCATCACTCTCTCAGAGATCTCCTATATTTATTCAATGCTTTCTTGAATTCAAATACTGTTTTTTTCTCTACCAAATCCACTGGGAGGTAGCTCCATGCATCCTGTTATGAATCCTGCCCGCAGTGCCATTCCACGAGCAGACCTCTCACGTTTTTCCCTGCGCTGCCTTTCCCGACACGGCTGGAAGCCACCACCGAGCATTCCTCGGACCGCCAACCTTCCACCATGGGGCTAGGAGGCTGCGTTGCTGCCACTCCCTAGATCACAGCCACGCTGCCGATGTTTCCTTCGTCCTGCGGCAGGGAGCCGCTGAGCCTGCCGCTCCTTCACGGCTTAAATCGCCGCCGAGACTCGTGGCATGCCGCTGCCGGAACTCCACCCTTGCGGCCTGGTGCCGCCGCAGAGTTCCCTTTGGACCGCTCCCGTGGCCCGGCCGCCAGTGTTGCTGTCCTGCCTGACGCCGCCGAGATCTTCTTTGAGCAGAAGGGGAAACTGCTGTTGCCCCGACGTCATCTTGTGGCCTGGAGGCCTCCCCGAAGCCTGCCTGCTCTTTTGCCTCTGCGTGCAAGGAGAACTCCACTGTCCTGTGCTCTTTTCCTGGCCCTGTTCTTAGGTGCTGTGCGCGCCTCTTCAGTGTATTTAAAAGGGCAAGTAGCAAGAAGTGCTCCTGGCCCATCAGAACACAGCAGATCATCATTTCCTGGTTTAGCCCTATTTAAGTTGGCTGTGTCTTTTTCTTCTCCTGCTTTGACGGCTTCATTTTAATGTTCCTGATGTCCTTCGTCCATGCCTTCAGATGTCTTCATGTTCCTGATGTCCTTCATCCGTGCCTCTAGATGTCTCCATATTCCTGATGTCCTTCGTCCGTGCTTCCTGATGCCTTTGTCTTCACCTCTGCCTGCAGTTCCTTGGTTCCTGAAGGTCCATGACCAGCCCACGGGCAGGCTGTGTAGGGCGCCTCATGGCACATTGCCATCTTCACCTTCACAGTGCAAACCTCCGGAAGACTTCTGCTTGTCTCTTGAGTTTTGAACCCCGAGTTGTCTGAGAATCCTGTAGTTGTATTTGGAGCTTGAATCTTGTCTCAGTCTTTGGAGCCCCTTGCATTGTGTCCATCCATGCCAAAGACTCTGTTTGAACCTGCTCCATTCAGCGTGGTCCACGACCAGCCACAGGCGGCTGTGTAGGGCATGCCCTGGTGCAGGCCTCTTTGGGATCTTCACCATGTTCCAGTCTCATCTATTTCACACCTCGTCTAGAGCCTGCTTCGAGCCCAGCATGGTCTGCGACCAGCCCCGCGGGTGGGCTTTGTAGGGTGCGCTGCGTCGCAGTCTCAACCCAGTACTTGCTCTTGCTCCTGTATACTTTTGTCTGCTGTACCTTGTTCCTGAACCTTCGTCCAAAAGTCTTTCAAAAGTCTTTGCCTATGTCTAGGTCCAAGAGTCTTTGCCTATGTCTACGTCCAAGAGTCTTCCATGTTCTAAGGCCTCTGTTTGCCCTTGTCCTCTGCTGGCCTGTCACCTATTGCCGTTACCCAGCAGCAGGTCTGAAAGGGCTTGGAACGGTCAGAGGACTGTTCATTGACCAACATTGCGTTGCTGGTCTTCTTGGGGCTTGCAGGTCCGGTAGAGGTTCAGACCTTCAGTCTCCTTGTCTCCGCTCCAGCCTTCTTCGGTTTCTTTTTTGCCCGTGCTTGCATTGGCTTACCTCTCGCTGCACTCTCGGAGCTCCTCCCTCAGTGGCATGGCGATCCAAGGACTCACATTTCCCGTCAGAAGCAACCACGCCTCCGCGCTTGCAACACATCCACTCCTCTCTTTGTAAAGAAATATTTCCTAAAATTATTCCTGAGTCTACCTCCTTTCCCTCTAACCCTAGAGCAGCAGCATGAGCAGCTTCCTGTCAGATACCACTTCCTCCCCCACTAAAGTCATGTTACCTCGAAAGAAGCATCTCTCTTGATAGAAGTCATAGCCAAAGCAGCTGGCAGGAGAGACTCTGTCCACCATCCCAGCACAACTATCTGTGACATGCTATCTCGCACAACCCATCAAGGATATGGGTACCGATGCCCTAGCATATAGTGCAGACCTAGCCAATGAGGCTCAGCACTATCTTTGTTTCCCAACAACCAGGGTTCCCAGTGAAGTGCTCACTGCAGACATAGAAAGGTTCACTTTCAGGAAGTTCTGGCAGGGGCAAGTTTCTATCAGGGCAGCAGATACATGAAGATGATGAGGAGGAAGGGCCACATAGCAAAGCAGGATGAGTGATGGGTGAGCACATGCAGGCAACTGCTCTGCTCTTCTCAAGCAAATAATTTTAGTAGCTTCTGTGTGACATCATGCGTTGGCATGCACAGACATATCATGATATGTACCTGGAACCTCTGATATTTAATTATAGAGAGAGGTAGCAAACATACAGTTGTGACATCATACGTACATATATGGATATAGATAGATATAGATATAGCTGCAGTCTGTATGTAGATAGATATAGATAGATAAATAGAACTAGATATATAGATGTATTTTTCTTTAACTGTAACTGGATGTTGAGTGAAGCACTGCATGTACTTTGATAGTACAGCTTAATCCTATGGCCTATGGAGATGGAGATGAGACTGACAAAGTTGAGGGCCAGGAAGGGGATGAGAAGTATGCCTGAACAGAAAACCAACATGGAGAAAGGAAAATGTGTCCCAGAATCCCCTGGTTTTCTTAGCCTGCCTTGGCTATATGAACTCTAAGTGACTCATTGAGAATGATTTGCAGAATTTCCAGAACAGGCAGTCAAGCTAAGGTGAGGCCTATTCATAGGGTCAAACAAAGCAGAAACCAATGGCGGGAACTTAACAAAGGAGAAACCACTGGCGGGACCTTCAGGCTATATGAACACTACAGAGGCACCATTCTCAGGGGTTTCTATAAACACAGCCACAGATGTGTCAATTACCTTGACCAGCAAGATTCCAACAGAACAAAAGACTATCCAAAGAGTGATGGTAAATGGGCTCCATCTTGGAGAAATATTCAGGGTTAGCTAGGGATGATCGTATCATGCTGTTGACATGACAACCTGTGTAAATGATTCTTTGGGCAGTCACGCAATGCCGTCTATAAAAGAAGGATCACTTCCTGTATACGATGAGATGCTGGTGGTCTGTTTGTCAGAAGGCACAGCACCAGCATCTACCAAGAATACTTATATTGTTCAATAAAAAAGTATGCTTTCAATAAAAATCTAAGTGTTCTTGTCTCCCTGGCCATAAACGTCATAAAAAATGGCGTGGCGCTTAACAGGGAAAAATGAAATTGTATTTCTATATAAATAAAAATGTAAAGTAGTTTGGACGTAATCGATAATCTCAGAAACTACTGCACCAATTGCTTTCAAATTTGGACACAACCTTGCTTTCACTTTCGGCAAGGTTCTTCTATATCTAGATTACATAGATGTCACACGGTTACAGATAAAAACATGTTTTTACATGTGTGTGGGGAAAACAGTGACATCTGATGGACAGACATGCAACTCACGCTATCTACCTGGGGAAATGAAGCTGCTGTACTGCGCATGCGCGGGCGGGAGCACACGTTGGGCACAGTGGGACCAACATGGTGCTGGGAGGCGCAGCAGTGGTGCATGTCAGGCACAGTGGGACCAACATGGCAGTGGGAGGAGCAGCAATGGTGCATGTCAGGCACAGCGGGACCAACATGGCGCTGGGAGGAGCAGCAGCGGTGGACCGGCGGCGATATCAGGTGTGGTGGTGTCGGCCAGCCGAACTTCGACACCTGGGAGGAGCTGCGGCGGCGATCTGGTACGGCTCACGTGCACGACAGGGAGGCATCCTCGCTGACCTCGCGTCTTTGGGAGCGGGCCATGCAGAACCGTACAAGAGGGAGAGGGATGGGGGGAGAGGGATCAGCTGGGAGGGCATTGTGAGCGGGAGGGAATCAGAGTCAGGGAAGGAGATTCAGAGAGGGTGGGCTGTCACTGACGAAAGGGTAGGGAGTAGGCGGGAAGAGGTAACAGTGAGGGGAGGGAGAATGAACGGGCAGTGAGTGTCAGGGGAGAGACACAGAGGGGAGAGGTGAGTGTGAGGGGTGAGAGTTGGAGTGAGGACAGGGGAGTGAAGGGGGGGTTAGTGACCAAAGGTTAGTGAGGGGACAGAGTTGGAGTGGGGACAGGGGGAGGAAAGGGGGGTGAGTGACCAAGGGGGAGGAGGATGTGTGACTGAGGTATATGAGCAAGGGGAAGGGGGAAGGGGGGGGGGGAAGAACCTGACTCTGCCACTGCAACGTGTGGCTGGCCACCGCTAGTTGATTATATAAAGAAGAGTTTTGTACAATAATCTTCTACAGGCCACAAGATGTCCCCTGCTCTCCTTGAAGACAGGGATAGGTAATGCATTTCAGCATTAACCAGTTAAGTCCCTTTGATTCTCTCCTTCCACCTGAACCCCCCATATTTTGGTGCTAAATAGAGCTGCTTGGTAACCCTGCATGACAATGTGCAGCCACTCTGCACGGGCCAATCTCCCCCTGAGGGCTCTGGGCAGCTACATAATAGGTAAATGCATACATTTCATTTCTCTGCCTGTGTGAATTGTGTGCACACCTAAGGGTATATGAATGTGCATAAAAATGGAAACATCGGACATTACATTTTTATTTATTTATTAACTTTTTTATGCCGACATTCGTGGGGCACATCATGCCAGTTTACAATATAACTGAAGGAGGAAAATAAAAAAAAAACCAGGGTGGGGGGAGGGGAGAAGCTGAGAAGAACGAGCAAAGGGGAGAAAAAAGGATACATACAGAAAAGTGCTTTTGCATGCTTAAAGTAATCAAAAGAAATACAACAGCATGAAAAAATAAATAACGCTATAAATAAAGGGAAGACAAAACAAGATGAACTCAGTTTTCTGAGCTTACCCTGGTACTAAATAAGGTGTTTTTGTGAAAATGAGTCACTCTATTTCAGCATTTCACCTTCTAGGACTTTCTCCACCAACTGCTGGTGTTTTTTAATTTTCTCATTGTCTTCCTTTCTTTCTTTTTACAACTATGCACAGTTTTAAAATGAATGATATTTTACTTCTATAATCCTGTCTAAACTTTTTCAAATCTAAACTTAATCATTTTAAAAAACTTTATGGAAACAGGTTCTGGGTGTGCAGGAAAGAATTCTTTATTATTCATCTTCTCTTCTTTTGTTTTATTTTGTTTTTTTCCTACTAAATTTCATTTTTTCGTTATTTTTGTATATGCTTTAGCATGCATAAAACTATTTATAAGAACATAAGAACATGTCATACTGGGTCAGACCAAGGGTCCATCAAGCCCAGCATCCTGTTTCCAACAGTGGCCAATCCAGGCCATAAGAACCTGGCAATTACCCAAACACTAAGTCTATTCCATGTAACCATTGCTAATGGCAGTGGCTATTCTCTCAGGGGCAGATTTTAAAAACTTGCACGAGCGCGTACTTTTGTTTGCGCAGCAGGCGCGAACAAAAGTACGCTGGATTTTATAAGATACGCGCGTAGCCGCGCATATCTTATAAAATCCGGGGTTGGCGCGCACAAGGGAGTGCACATTTGTGCAACCTGCGCGCGCTGAGCCCAGCGCGCGCTGCCTGTTCCCTCCGAGGCCGCTCCGATTTCGGAGCGGCCTCGGAGGGAACTTTCTTTCGCCCTCCCTTCCCCTACCTAACCCACCCCCCCGGCCCTATCTAACCCCCCCCCCCCTTACCTTTGTCGGGTTACCTTTTGCGCGCGTCGTCCGGCTGCCCCGCTCCATGGTCCGGTCCCGGGGGCTGTTCCGGAGGGCCGCGGCCATGCCCCCGGAACGCCCCCGGGCCGAAACCACGCCCACGTTGCCGCCCCGAAACGCTGCGCCCCGCCCCCTAAATGTCGCGTTATCTCGACACGCCCCCAGACACGTCCCCGACATGCCCCCGACAGGAAGCCCCGGGACTTACGCACGTCCCGGGGCTTTATGCGCGCCGGCGGCCTATGCAAAATAGGCCGCCGGCGCGCGCGGGCCTTTGAAAATCCGCCCCTCAGTGAACTTAATAGCAGGTAATGGACTTCTCCTACAAGAACTTATCCAATCCTTTTTTAAACACCGCTATACTAACTGCACTAACCACATCCTCTGGCAACAAATTCCTGAGTTTAATTGTGCGTTGAGTAAAAAGAACTTTCTCCGATTAGTTTAAATGTGCCCCATGCTAACTTCATGGAGTGCCCCCTAGTCTTTCTACTATCTGAAAGAGTAAATAACCGATTCACATCTACCCGTTTATCCAGTGCTGACTTTAGTGCATGATAAAATACTAGAAAAGGTTCTAAATTAATTCCTGTAGTAGCTTTTCTTGAATTTTCTTTTCTAAATTACATTAAGGGGTAGATTTACAAAAATGGCGCGTTCGTGTACTTTTGTTGGCGCTCCAGGCGCCAACAAAAGTATGCGGGATTTTAGTAGATACGCGCGTAGCTGCGCGTATCCGCTAAAATCCGGGATCGGCGCGCGCAAGGCTATCGATTCCGTATAGCCGGCGTGCGCCGAGCCGCGCAGCCTACCTCCGTTCCCTCCGAGGCCGCTCCGAAATCGGAGCGGCCTCGGAGGGAACTTTCTTTTGCCCTCCCCTCACCTTCCCCTCCCTTCCCCTACCTAACCCACCCGCCCGGCCCTGTCTAAACTCCCCCCTTACCTTTGTCGGGGGATTTACGCCTCCCGGAGGGAGACGTAAATCCCCGCGCACCAGCGGGCCGCCAGCGCGCCGGGATGCAACCTGGGGCGGGTCCGGAGGGCGCGGCCACGCCCCCGGGCCACCTCGGGCCGTAACCACGCCCCCGGGCCCGCCCCCAAAACACTCCTGACATGCCCCGAAAACGCCGCGCGGATCGGGCCCGCCCCCCGACATGCCCCCGACACGCCCCCCTCTGAAAACCCCAGGACTTACGCGAGTCCCGGGGCTCTGCGCGCGCCGGTAGGCCTATGTAAATTAGGCGCACCGGCGCGCAGGGCCCTGCTCGCCTAAATCCGCCCGGATTTAGGCGAGCAGGGCTCTTAAAATCCGCCCCTAATTGAATCACCAAATGCTAAGGAAGTTTTCATGTCATTTCAAAACAAAGCTGAGTAGTAAAATCAGGTTCACTCTGCGTGTGCTTTAAGCTATGGGTGTAGCCCTGCTGTTAGGGGAATTACTGAAAACATCTCCCTCCTTCTTTTTCAGTTTCATCGTTATCTGAAGAACGTCCACTTTAAGAACAGTCTGGGTGACGAGATGTTTTTTGATGAGAATGGAGACCCCCCCATTGGTTACTATATAATAAATATGGCCAGTCTACGCAATGGGACACGAATGTCTGAGATTGTTGGGAGTTATAACCCTTATGCTCCTCAGGGGAGGGATTTCACCATAGATGAGAAGGCGATTGCGTGGGATGGCGAGTTACTCCAGGTTAGATTTAAGTGACATTATTTATTTATTTATTTGACAGATTTTCTATACCGACATTAAAGTACACATCATGTCGGTTTACATAATAACAAAAAGGTGGAAATTACAAATAACAGGGGGGGGGGGGGGGGGGGGGACAACTGAAAAGGAGGTTCAAAACAGCGAACCTAAAAACTAAGTGAAGGAGAGAAGCAGGATAGACATTAGAACATGATGGAAGGAACTGTTTCCTTGTGATTAGAAATGTATAAACACAATGACCAAAGAAGAGCATATGATCCATCTAATCTGCCTTCTGTCCAATTTATCCAGTCCTACATTTCCCATCTCTCCCTCAGAGATCCAATAGAAACATAGAAACGCTGCCCCAAATTCTGGTGCTTGATAAAATGACAGAGAAACAGAATTTCTGAATCTGGATGGGAAGAATAATGCAGGTAATATGTTCAAAGGAACCTGCCATGCAGGGCTCATTCCCTCATCCTGCAGGCTGTCTGTGGACTGATGATCGGAGGCTTCCAGCTCATTCTCATCTACCACTGGTTTACATCATCTCCTACACTCAGTGCACACAGTGCAATGTTTGGGCTGAGTTCTTTCTACATCTGATACCATTAACCAAGTTCAGAAAGGATATTGCAACTAAGAGTACATGAGCAGTGAGTGCGCGTTAATATAATCTGAACATGGGGGATGGGGGTGACTCACAAAATGGAAGGTGATAACAATTCTGAGAAAATTTCCATTTATAATTTTCAGGTGCTCTAATCACCCAGTGGTAAACTGTTCAATCCCTGGTTATCCTGTTTGGCATTTCTCTCCTGATACCAGGTGTAGGTCACCGATAGAGGGGCCGATGCAATACGAACGTGTAGAAATTAGGCGCTGTTATTGAGCGTCCGTTTTCCTAATGCATGCATATCCACTTTTCCTGGGCACGTGATTCAATATGTTAATGAGGTGCCGTGCAATAAAGGACACGCTAGGGATCAATTGTGCGTCGCTAGCACCTCCTTGTCATCGGGTGCCCAGGAGATGTGGCTGTGTGCAGTTTAGGAAAACAGACTCTCAATTTACGAGCATCCATTTTCCTAACCTGACCACTGTCAAGACTTTTTTTTAACTAATGCTGACTTCTCTGGTCAAAAAAACAGTATTTTCTGCTTTTTTGTGGTAGCCTGAGGTGCGTCAAGATGAAACGCCAGCTCTGAGTTAAAAGGTGAGCATCAGGCGTACAGTAATTTTTTGCATAGGGAGTGATAGCTAATAGCCTCATCTACATAGCATTTACATATGATAAGCGCTATCAGCTAAGCGCTTGTTTGGACGCGCTAATCCCATTATTACATCAGAAGTTATTCTAGTACCTCCAAAACACGCGTCCAACTGCACGTCAAGCTGTGCACTGCACTGAGCACACTATATTGCATCAGTCTCCGAGAGTTGGAGTTCAGTGTTCATAACTAGACCTTTATCAGGAATGACAGCAGAATGCCTCCTCTCTCCTCCACGCCACCCGATATCTCTGTCTCTCAGCCCCTCTTACTAGTGCATCCTCTGTGATCCTGAATCTGTGTGTGCTGCCTCCTGCCTCCCTGTATGCTGTCCTGCATAACATTGGAGATCCACCACACGTTATCCATGATCTGCCTAGCTGTGAGGAACAGGACTCTGTCTCCCATCCTGCATGGCCCAACACAACCCCTACACATTCTGTTGTCCTGTGTTGGGCTGTGAAAGTGGATCTTTGTGATCCATCACATGAGGCATGCTGGCTCCATGGTCTTTTCCTTCTCGGCATGGTGCCACATCTGGGAGTTCTCTCAGGCCAGCAGGCCCCATTTTGATGAGGAAAGTGTGAGATACTGCAGCTGCAGCATCTTCTTTCCCTCACTACAGTGCCCAATAAGGCTGCTATCCTGAGCTGGCCAGGCCTGCCTTGTGCTCTCTTTGCTCCAGTGCTTTGGTTCCCATCTGGTGATTTCACACCGCAGCGCCCCCATGTGGCGGATCCCAAAGCAGTAGAAGAAACAGGTCACAGACAGATGGACAGGACATGGAAATGAGGCTTTATTAATTCATTTTTAGAAAGAAAACCTAAAAGGAAACTCTGAAAGATAAAAGTAGGCTACAAAAGCATCAAAGGCTACTGTTTTTATACCCTGACTCTTAGCACCAGAGAAACTATTTACATGTAATGGAAAGATCAAAGGTTTATTCTCTTACTGCTGATTCAATTTATTAATTTTAAGTGTAACCTGTATAATAACTAGAAACATTGCCTAAGATATTGCCAGATCAACCATATTGTCTGATTCCAGATTTTAAAAACTTTTCTTTTAATCAAAAAAGGGCTCCTAGCTCTCCACAAATATAACAGGATATGTTTTTGAAATGAAGTTGGCCATAGAGACAAAAACTCATAATAAAAACTTTTTAAAATATATCCAAAGAAAGAAACCTGTGAGGGAGTCAGTTGGACCATTAGATGACCAAGGGGTTAAAGGGGCTCTTAGGGAAGAAAAGGCCATTGCAGAAAGACTAAGACGTAGATCTTCAAAACATACGCGCGCGCGAACAAAAGTACACCAGATTTTATAAGATCCGCACGTGGCCAAGCGTATCTTATAAAATCTGGGGTCGGCGCGCGCAAGGCTGTGCAAAATCGGCAGCTTGCGCGCGCCAAGCCGCGCAGCCTGCCTCCGTTCCCTCCACATCCCCCCACCTTCCCCTCCCTTCCCCTATCTACCCCACCCCCCAGCCCTACCTAAATCCCCCCCCCCCTACTTTTGTTGGGCAAGTTACGCCTGCTTGAAGCAGGCGTAAATTGCCCGCGCCACCCCGGTATCCCCTGGCACAGGCCGCAGTGCCGGGACTCAGGACCGCCTTCCCGGCCCACCCCTGAACCTTCGCCATGCCCCCAGACCTGCCCCGGACCACCCCCTGCCCCGGACACGCCCCCCCCGCCCCTTTAACGAAGCCTCGGGACTTACGCGAGTCCCGGGGCTTTGCGCTCGCCGGCAGCCTACGCAAAATAGATGCGCCGGCGTGCGAGTGCCCTGCGCGTGTAAATCCGGGAGGATTTACGCACGCAGGGGTTTTAAAATCTACCCCTAAATGAATTCTTTGCTTCCGTGTTTACTAATGAGGATGTTGGGGAGATACTAGTTCCGGAGATGGTTTTGAGGGGTAATGAGTCAGACGAACTGAACAAAATCACTGTGAACCTGGAAGATGTAGTAGGCCAGATTGACAAACTAAAGAGTATCAATCACCTGGACCAGATGGTATGCATCCTAGGGTACTGAAGGAACTAAAAAATGAAATTTCTGATCTATTAGTTAAAATTTGTAACCTTTCATTAAAATCATCCATTGTACCTGAAGACTGGAGGATGGCCAATGTAACCCCAATATTTAAAAAAGGCTCTAGGGGCGATCCTGGTAACTATAGACCAGTGAGCCTGACTTCAGTGCCGGGAAAAATAGTGGAAACTGTTCTCAAGATCAAAATCGTAGAGCATATAGAAAGAAATTGTTTAATGCAACACAGTCAAAATGGATATATCCAAGAGAAGTCTTGCCTAACAAATCTGCTTCATTTTTTTTGAAGGGGTTAATAAACATGTGGATAAAGGTGAACCGGTAGATGTAGTGTATTTGGATTTTCAGAAGGCGTTTGACAAAGTCCCTCATGAGAGGCATCCAAGAAAACTAAAAAGTCATGGGATAGGAGTCAATGTCCTTTTGTTGATTACAAACTGGTTAAAAGACAGGAATCAGAGAGTAGAATTAAATGGTCAATTTTCTCAGGGATCTGTACTTGGACCGGTGCTTGGACCGGTGCTTTTCAATATATATATAAATGATCTGGAAAGGAATACAATGAGTGAGGTTATCAAATTTGCAGATGATACAAAATTATTCAGAGTAGTTAAATCACAAATGGATTGTGATACAATACAGGAGGACCTTGCAAGACTGGAAGATTGGGCATCTATTGGCAGATTAAATTTAATGTGGACAAGTGCAAGGTGTTGCATATAGGGAAAAATAATCCTTGCTGTAGTTACACAAGTTAGAGTTAGCAATCTGCTAGCATTTGAGGTAGTAGTGGGTAGATCCTTGTGCCGGTGGCAGATGACCACGTCCCCGGGGGAAGATCCCGAGTGGGACCACCGGTCAGGCTCAGAGAATGGAGACAGACACACATTAGTTCTTTTATTAAACAGAGGTGGCAGTAGTGAGCTGGAAGTGCCCGGCTGGGCTGTAGTCCCTCAGAGAATGGAACAGCGATCCTGGATAGCTGGGCTGGAGAGAAACTGAATATCGTGAGCAGGCAAGGTATGCAGATTTCATTAACAGAACTTTGATAGTAACACTCACACAATGGTCTCATAGAAGCCCAGGAGCAGGTAAGCAGTAGGCCCTCGAGGAGCGAGTACCTGGTTCCAGGGAAAGCTCTGAGAGAGAGATGGTAACTCACTGGTGTTGTAGGCAGCGATGACTTCCTGGCAGAAGTGGTATTCAGAAGTAAGACAGGGAACGAGGGCCCTTGAGGAGCGAGTACCGGTTCCAGTCTGATCTGAAAAGAAAAAGAAAAAAAGAAACGAGGCCCCTGAGGAGCGGGTACCCCTGGTAAGTCCGTGGAGGCAGAGTAGCTTAGAGCATATGAAGCTGAACAACTCCTTGTCTGTGAGAACTCCTTGCTAACTCGATCTGTTAGCAAAATCTGAGACCTTAAATATCCGGAGCGGAAGATGTCACCTCAGGGAAACGCCCCTGAGGATCGCACCACTGCTGGTAGATCAGTCGGGGCCACGCCGCGCGTGTGCCCTTAGGCCCTTGTGAATCATGTCAGATTACATCATCAAGCCGCTCCAGGGACGCCGGAGGAAGACGGCAGAGAGACGCCGCGGCAGCCAACCTTCCACTTGAGCAAGAGGGAGCCTCCAAAGAGGTAAGGAGGGCGGGATGGAGACGTCAAGCAGCGACAGTCACAACAGTTAGGTTCAATATTACAAGCTACCACCCAGGAAAAAGATCTAGGCATCATAGTGGATAACACATTGAAATAGTCAGCTCATTGTGCTGCAGCAGTCAAAAAAGATATAGTTGCGATGGAGAAGGTACAGAGAAGGGCAGCCAAAATGATAAAGGGGATGGAACAGCTCCCCTATGAGGAAAGGCTGAAGAGGTTAGGGCTGTTCAGCTTGGAGAAGAGACGGCTGAGGGGGGATATGATAGAGGTCTTTAGGATCATGAGAGGTCTTGAACGAGTAGATGTGAATCAGTTATTTACACTTTCGAATAATAGAAGGACTAAGGGGCATCCCATGAAGTTAGCAAGTAGCACATTTAAGACTAATTGGAGAAAATTTTTTTCACTCAACGCACAATAAAGCTCTGGAATTTGTTGCCAGAGGATGTGGTTAGTGCAGTTAGTGTAGCTGGGTTCAAAAAAGGTTTGGATAAGTTCTTGGAGGAGAAGTCCATTAATTGCTATTAATCAAGTTTACTTAGGGAATAGCCATTGTTATTAATTGTATCAGTAGAATCTTCTAGGGATGTGAATCGTTTTTCAACGATTAAAATTATCGTCCGATAATTTTAAAATCGTCTTAAATCATTAAAGAACACGATACAATAGGATTTCTAACGATTTATCGTTAAAAAATCGTTAATCGTGTTAGTGCGCACTAACGGAAGTTAGTGCGCACTAACAGAAAATGATACAAATTGACACTTTTCAGGTCAGTTAGGAATGAATATGTATTCCTATTGGCTGACTGCCCTCTTATTTATTGATGTTACCAAGGTTCCCACTGAGGTGATGGTTGGGGGGATGGGAAATGGAAACGGTTGGTAGCTTGACAAAAAAAGTAATGTGATCAGTCAATGTCACTAGAACTTGTGCCTATCCCTGATACCAGGAGTGTTGTGATCTTCCTGCACACAGTTCCCTAACCCTGATACCGGGAGTGTTGTGATCTTCCTTCATGCAGTGCCCTAACCCTGATACCAGGGATGTTGTGATCTTCCTGCACTGAGCATGGATACTTCACTGCGTGCAGGAAGATCACAACACTCCCGGTATCAGGGATAGGGCACTGAGTGCAGGAAGATCACAACACCCCCGGTATCAGGGATAGGGCACTGCATGCAGGAAGATCACAACACTCCCGGTATCAGGGATATGGCACTGAGTGCAGGAAGATCACAACACCCCTGGTATCAGGGATAGGGCACTGCGTGCAGGAAGATCACAACACTCCCGGTATCAGGGATGGGGCACTGTGTGCAGGAAGATGACAACACCCCTGGTATCAGGGTTAGGGCACTGCGTGCAGGAAGATCACAACACTCCCAGTATCAGGGATATGGCACTGTGTGCAGGAAGATCACAACACCCCTGGTATCAGGGTTAGGGCACTGTGTGCAAGAAGATGAAAACACTCCCAGTATCAGGGATAGGGCACTGATTGCAGGAAGATCACAACACCCCTGGTATCAGGGATAGGGCACTGCGTGCAGGAAGATCACAACACTCCCAGTATCAGGGATACAGCACTGTATGCAGGAAGATCACAACACTCCCGGTATCAGGATAGGGCACAAGTTCTAGTCACATTGACTGATCACATTACTTTTTTGTCAAGCTACCAACTGTTTCCATTTCCCATCCCCCATATATTGTCAGTGGGAACCTTGGTAACATGAATAAATAAGAGGGCAGCCAATAGGAATACATATTCATTCCTAAACTGACCTTAACTGACCTGAAAAGTGTCAAATTGTATCATTTTCTGTTAGTGCGCACTGACAATGGTTAGCGCGACCTTGGGGCGGGTACAGAGGGGGCAGCCACGCCCCCGGACTGCCCCGGGCCGTAACCACGCCCCCGGGCCCACCCCCAAAACGCTGCCGACATGCCCCGAAAACGGCGCGGCGCTCGGCCCCGCCCCCGACACGCCCCCCTCCGAAAACCCCGGGACTTACGCGAGTCCCGGGGCTCTGCGCGCGCCGGTAGGCCTATGTAAAATAGGCTCACCGGCGCGCAGGGCCCTGCTCGCCTAAATCCGCCCGGATTTGGGCGGATTTAGGCGAGCAGGGCTCTTAAAATCCGCCCTTTAGTATCTTCTTATTGTTTGGGTAATAGCCAGGTTCTTGTGGCCTGGTTTGGCCTCTGTTGGAAACAGGATGCTGGGCTTGATGGACCCTTGGTCTGACCCAGCATGGCAATTTCTTATGTTGGTTGGTAATATAAAACTTATTTGAAATGGCTCCTATCTAGACAATAGAGTAACAGTGCATTTAAAAAGTGACAGCCTAGTATTATGTCAAGTCATCCAGATTTTATTTTCTCAATGTTTAGTTACCAATACGTTCCAAATGCAGTGATAGCTGCCTTCCTGGCTTCAGAAAATTACAGAAGAGAGGAGAACCCGTCTGCTGCTATGAATGCATTCCCTGTCCAGAGGGAGAGATCTCCAACCAAACCGGTGGGTGTTATCATCTTATCATGTGGCTTGACCTATCTCCACGGCTGTTTGAAATTATGATGCCGTCCAAAGATTATGCAGATGAATACATTTTCAGGGGGGCACAGCCAATTATTTCCCAGGCAGGCCTGGCTGTCTTTATTTGAAGAGTGAGGGAAAAAATGTCCAGATCCAAATATTCTTGTTTTTCATCTATTTTCGTTGTGCAGGAAGTTTGTAGTATTATGGCTTAGCTGCCTTCAAGCTGCAAGTGTGCTTGTGCTATGGGAATATCCAGCTTGTGTTTTGAAAATTCTAATTCTAATTTGATTGGGTCCTGATGTTCAGCAGATATTTATTTATTTATTTAAAAACTTTTATATACCGGTATTAGTATGCATACATCATTCAGGTTTACAATGTAACTTAAAAGGCAGAAATTACAATGAACAGGGAGGGCGAACAAGGAGGAGTATACAAAGAGCAGGAGGTGGAGGAATTAAAGCAATAAATAAAACTGCAACGGACTATTTACAGGAATATACAAGGCGTAGGCAAGATACTTGCGGAAGTCAGTGTATTTAAAGATAATAAGTCTTACAATGCATTAAAAATACAATACATATGCAGGATAGATTTCCAAGGGACTTCTTTGAGTAAAGTACTGTGTTATTTGCAGAAATGTTCCTTTAGAAAATTCTGTATAGTTTATGCACAGGGAGCCTAACTTCCAGAAATGTCTGCGTGGGCCCATACATTTATCTATAGGGGTCTGCGGAGACTTCATCAAGTATTTCAGAACCTGCAGTGGCCATCAAACACCACCACTACTCCCTGCATTAGCACACCAGCCCATGCTTCCCCCACAGGTCAGCAGGGACCTCTTCAGGATTAGCCTCCCCTGCCTGTTCTCCCAGGATCAGCGCCTCTCAGCAACTTTCCCTTCCTGCCTCTTCAACATGTTTTAAAGGGAAGTAATTTGCTATGAAGCTGCTTTTACTTGCAACAAAAAATTACTTAAAAAATAAGTTCCATGATTATGCATGACCCGTATTTGATAGCTGAGGAGTGAACTGGAATATCTCCCTGCCTCATGGCTGTTATGATGGAGCACATACACTGCACAATTTATGTAGCAATGATGATAATTATTGGATGCTTTTGGTACTTTGTGTTGTACACCTGTTTCAGTACCAGAAGCCCAGCCTCTCAAAGCTCTGGGTTCCACTGTTCAGAAGATGGGAGAAGCTGTCAATGACCTGTGACCATTGCCCATGTTCAAGAGGATCTCACAGCTGCTTTTGAGCTAATGGGCATGTGCCAAATGTCACTGCCCCCAGCCTCCTCACCCCTAAGCCTATCAGGTTCCTGGGGATTTTTTTGATATGTAAATTTCTATTTCCCTTTTCCTACTTTTTGGAAAATGTTCAAATAAATCTCTCTCTATGTGTATATATATATTTGTTTTAGAAAATATTTAGATAAACATTTATATTTGTTACCTTTTGTGTATTATCTCATGTATAAATAACAGCACATGGGTAATTTACGGGTATTGTTTGTACATGAATAATCATACAATATATACCTGTCTATTTTCAACAGTATTTATTCTTTTATTACAAACATATAATTAAAAAAACATTTATATAATTTGTACTCACTCATACCACATTCATCCAAAAATAACAATACAATACAATATTGCACATATCCCTTAAAATACAATATTCATTACATTTTTATTTACTCTTCAACATTTCTCATAGATGCTAATCTGTTATGTCAAAATCTTCCCTATAGCTAAATTTATTTAATTTTTCTACATATACCCGTTATACAAAGTTCCCACCAAAAATTATTTCCTCATACTCCCGACAAGAGACTCCTGTTTCACCCCTGGTTTCCTCAGGGGATCACTACAAAACGATTATTTTTTCTTTCCACTTTAGGGAACATCCAATCAATTGATAAACTTCTGTTCTTATTTCATACAGGGAATGTGTTCATTTTCTATTAGATAGGGCAGGTTAGAGTGGATTAGAATTTTGAGGGACTTGCGGTCATTAACGCAGCATTTAGATACTAATGTGTGGTTTGCACGGGTGACGTATGAAATGGGAGGTACCGTGGGGAGATTTAAAAAGAGAAAGGAAGTAATGAATGCACAGCCGCGGCGTTGTGGAAAGGTGAAGCAGTTGAGCTGGGTTGGAAATTCGTGTAGAAATTAAGGTTAGTATATATATACTTTGAAAAGAAAAGAGAGAGTAATGGAGAGATGAAAGTATTTCTTGATGATATATAATTTTTTTTTAATGGTTATAGTATTGGTGTGGAAAATCATTATAACTGACAGAACCGCAGGGGGATTCAAAGAGAGAAAGGAAACACTGAGAGTGCGGTTGTGGAAAAGTAAAATAGTCCAGCTGGGTTGGAAACCGGTGTAGAAATGATCAAGGTTAGTATATACATCTTGAAAAAAGAAATGAGAGCAATGGTGATATAGAGGTATTTATTGATGGTAAATGTGGTTGTACATAATGTCCTTTGAATAGTTATAGTGTTGGTGGGGAGAACCATTATTACTGACGGGACCGTGGTATGTTGATGGAAGAATTCAGGAGGTGAACTGCTGTTTGTTAAAATTGTACAAAGGAAAAGCTGAAATGGATGTAATAAAAGATATTAGAAGGTAAAAGAGGCGAGTGTGATCTGTTATATGAAATATACTGTAGGAACATCATAAATAAATTAGGTTTTTGATAAATGAACATTAATATAAGTATGGATTGATAAATGTTTTAAAGAGTATAATAATGATTAGTTTATGTTTATGTTGAAAACAATAGGCTGATGAAGATCGTTAATTTGCACAAGAAGTAGATTTGGATATTCCCTGTATGAATATTAGTAAAAATTTGTAACTTATCATTAAAATCATCCATTGTACCTGAAGACTGGAGGATAGCAAATGTAACCCCAATATTTAAAAAGGGCTCCAAGGGTGATCCGGGAAACTACAGACCAGTTAGCCTGACTTCAGTGCCAGGAAAAATAGTGGAAAGTGTTCTAAACATCAAAATCACAGAACATATAGAAAGACATGGTTTAATGGAACAAAGTCAGCATGGCTTTACCCAGGGCAAGTCTTGCCTCACAAATCTGCTTTACTTTTTCGAAGGAGTTAATAAACATGTGGATAAGGGTGAAGTGGTAGATGTAGTATACTTGGATTTTCAGAAGGCGTTTGACAAAGTTCCTCATGAGAGGCTTCTAGGAAAAGTAAAAAGTCATGGGATAGGTGGTGATGTCCTTTTGTGGATTGCAAACTGGCTAAAAGACAGGAAACAGAGAGTAGGATTAAATGGACAATTTTCTCAGTGGAAGGGAGTGGACAGTGGAGTGCCTCAGGGATCTGTATTGGGACCCTTACTTTTCAATATATTTATAAATGATCTGGAAAGAAATACGACGAGTGAGATAATCAAATTTGCAGATGACACAAAATTGTTCAGAGTAGTTAAATCACAAGCAGATTGTGATACATTGCAGGAAGACCTTGTGAGACTGGAAAATTGGGCATCCAAATGGCAGATGAAATTTAATGTGGATAAGTGCAAGGTGATGCATATAGGGAAAAATAACCCATGCTATAATTACACAATGTTGGGTTCCATATTAGGTGCTACAACCCAAGAAAGAGATCTAGGTGTCATAGTGGATAACACATTGAAATCGTCGGTTCAGTGTGCTGCGGCAGTCAAAAAAGAAAACAGAATGTTGGGAATTATTAGAAAGGGAATGGTGAATAAAACGGAAAATGTCATAATGCCTCTGTATCGCTCCATGGTGAGACCGCACCTTGAATACTGTGTACAATTCTGGTCGCCGCATATCAAAAAAGATATAATTGCGATGGAGAAGGTACAGAGAAGGGCTACCAAAATGATAAGGGGAATGGAACAACTCCCTTATGGGGAAAGACTAAAGAGGTTAGGACTTTTCAGCTTGGAGAAGAGACGGCTGAGGGGGGATATGATAGAGATGTTTAAAATCATGAGAGGTCTAGAACGGGTAGATGTGAATCGGTTATTTACTCTTTTGGATAATAGAAGGACTAGGGGGCACTCCATGAAGTTAGCATGGGGCACATTTAAAACTAATCTGAGAAAGTTCTTTTTTACTCAACGCACAATTAAACTCTGGAATTTGTTGCCAGAGGATGTGGTTAGTGCAGTTAGTATAGCTGTGTTTAAAAAAGGATTGGATAAGTTCTTGGAGGAGAAGTCCATTACCTGCTATTAAGTTCACTTAGAGAATAGCCACTGCCATTAGCAATGGTTATATGGAATAGACTTAGTTTTGGGGTACTTGCCAGGTTCTTGTGGCCTGGATTGGCCACTGTTGGAAGCAGGATGTTGGGCTTGGTCAGACCCTTGGTCTGACCCAGTATGGCATTTTCTTATGTTCTTATATTCTTATGAAATAAGAACAACAGAAGTTTATTAATTGATTGGATGTTCCCTAAAGTGGAAAGAAAAAATAATCGTTTTGTAGTGATCC
Source organism: Rhinatrema bivittatum (assembly GCF_901001135.1). Classification (NCBI taxonomy): domain Eukaryota; kingdom Metazoa; phylum Chordata; class Amphibia; order Gymnophiona; family Rhinatrematidae; genus Rhinatrema; species Rhinatrema bivittatum. Next base: position 43,944,145 of record NC_042630.1, on the reverse strand, counting down.
CCTGAGGAAACCTCTTTGTAGTGATCCCCTGAGGAAACCTCTTGTCGGGAGTATGAGGAAATAATTTTTGGTGGGAACTTTGTATAACAAGGTATATGTAGAAAAATTAAATACATTTAGCTATAGGGAAGATTTTGACATAACAGATTAGCATCTATAAGAAATGTTGAAGAGTAAATAAAAATGTAATGAATATTGTATTTTAAGGGATATGTGCAATATTGTATTGTATTGTTATTGTTGGATGAATGTGGTATGAGTGAGTACAAATTATATAAATGTTTTTTAATTATATGTTTGTAATAAAAGAATAAATACTGTTGAAAATAGACAAGTATATATTGTATGATTATTCGTGTATTATCTCATACCAGTTTCAAACTTCTTACAAGGCAGCCTAACACACTCACTCTCACACCCGCTCACTGACCTGCACGAACCTATAGCGCCAGCTCATTCCAATAGCCTCCACCCTCCACTCTCTCATCCTGACAGCAGTTTCAGCTTTGCTTCTGTATACTAGGGTGACAGTTCTAGACCAAGCCCTCCTGAGTGTCCTTGCTGTGATGGCTATAACACTAGAATTATATGTCATTTCTTAGTTCTTATCTCCTGGTGAGATCTCATTTGGCTACTAGAATGGTCAGTGGTCTTCGTTCCAAAGCATGTGGGGATAGACTTAAAGATTTAAACATGAATACCCTAGAGGAAAGGGGAGAAAGGAGATTTATGATAGAAATATTAAAATATCTCAAAGGTTTCCATGCATAGAAGATGAGCCTCTATGAACAGAAAAAGAGGGTCATGAGATGAGAGTGAAAGGGGGTAGACTCAGGAGTAATCTTTGGAAATATTTCTTTGCAGAGGGGGTAATGGAGGTGGTGAAGACAAAAATGGAAACTGAGTTCAAGAAAGCATGAGAAGAATACCAGGGGTCTCTAAGGGGAGGGATGGGAAACGTAAAGCTAAATTAGTTAGGTAGATGGGCAGACAAGATGAGCCATGCGGTCTTTTTCAGTCCTCATGTTTCTATGTTTACATGAAGCTAGTAAAGTCTAATTTTCCCTTTATTTCTGCAAACACCACCTCTCCTCCCAGGAAGGGCCTTCTTTCCATTACAAGGAATCCTTTCATTATCTTTCCAACACTAACGTCCCCATGCTATGGAAATCTGCTTGCCCTTACAGCATTTCCCCAGTGCCACTGCCTTCTACCTGACACAATGGCACAAGGAGTATGGAAAGGTTTTCTTATAAAAGCAGACAGCTGTGAACTATCACGGACTATAGATGTAACCATTAGGGATGTGAATCGTTTTTCAACGATTAAAATTATCGTCCGATAATGTTTATATCGTCTTAAATCGTTATAGAACACGATACAATAGAAATTCTAACGATTTATCGTTAAAAATCGTTAAATCGTGTTAGTGCGCACTAACTCGAGTTAGTGCGCACTAACTCCCCGTTAGTGCGCACTAACTCGATTTAGTGCGCACTAACTGAAAATGATACAAATAAACACTTTCCAGGTCACTGAAGGTCAGTTAGGAATGAATATGTGTTCCTATTGGCTGGCTGCCCTCTTATCTATTGATGTTACCAAGGTTACCACTGAGGTGATGGTTGGGGGGATGGGAAATGGAACTGGAAACTAACGAACACCAACAGAAAATGAAACAAAGTGTTCACACTTCCCAGGTCAGTAAAGGTCACTTAGGAATGAATATGTATGTATGTATTCCTATTGGCTGGCTGTGCTCTTATCTATTGATGTTACCAATATGGTTGGGGGGATGTGAAATGGAAACAGTTGGAAGCTTGACAAAAAAAGTAATGTAATGATCAGCACTCACGTGACTAGAACTTGTTTGTTTATTATTTTTGTTAGCAGGCACCTGAAATGCTAGTGCATGTTGAATTTGCCAATCACTGTGCATTTTAGAAAGGTGGTCCTGGCTGGAACTGTACACAGTTCAAATATATGTAATTGATTGTTGGTAAGTGTATTTTTTAAGTAGCCACACTGGCACCAGTATGTTTACTTTTCCTCCTACTTAACTCACTAGCTCAGCTTTGTAAGAAGGGCTTCTCTGCTTGTGTGTTGTTTTTGTTTGGTGTGAGGAGAGCAGAAACATCAGATCTTTATTCAATCTACTACAGTCATCTCTTACAGTGCCCTATCCCTATTAATACCAGGAGTGTTGTGATCTTCCTGCACACAGTGCCCTAACCCTGATACCCGTCTGAGACAGCTCCCTCCCTGCATTACTAGTGAGAGGCTGGCTTCACAGACAGGGGGGAGCTGCCTGACCCTCACTCCTGACTTCCCCCATGTCCCAGCTAGTGAATGGTGTGTGGGTGAGGGGGGGGGGGGAGGATGGTGAAGTCTGAGACAGCTCCCTCCCTGCATTACTAGTGAGAGGCTGGCTTCGCAGACAGGGGGGAGCTGCCTGACCCTCACTCCTGACTTCCCCCATGTCCCAGCTAGTGAATGGTGTGTGGGTGAGGGGGGGGGGGAGGATGGTGAAGTCTGAGACAGCTCCCTCCCTGCATTACTAGTGAGAGGCTGGCTTCACAGACAGGGGGGAGCTGCCTGACCCTCACTCCTGACTTCCCCCATGTCCCAGCTAGTGAATGGTGTGTGGGTGAGGGGGGGGGGGAGGATGGTGAAGTCTGAGACAGCTCCCTCCCTGCATTACTAGTGAGAGGCTGGCTTCAGAGACAGGGGGGAGCTGCCTGACCCTCACTCCTGACTTCCCCCATGTCCCAGCTAGTGAATGGTGTGTGGGTGAGGGGGGGGGGGGTGGATGGTGAAGTCTGAGACAGCTCCCTCCCTGCATTACTAGTGAGAGGCTGGCTTCACAGACAGGGGGGGGGCTGCCTGACCCTCACTCCTCCGGGGTATTGTGATCTTCCTGCACACAGTGCCCTATCCCTGATACCAGGGGTGTTGTGATCTTCCTGCATGCAGTGCCCTATCCCTATTAATACCAGGAGTGTTGTGATCTTCCTGCATGCAGTGCCCTATCCCTATTAATACCAGGAGTGTTGTGATCTTCCTGCATGCAGTGCCCTATCCCTGATACCGGGATGTGTGCAAGAAGATCACAACACCCCCGGTATCAGGAATAGGGCACTGTGTGCAGGAAGATCACAACACCCCCAGTATCAGGAATAGGGCACTGTGTGCAGGAAGATCACAACACCCCTGGTATTAGGGATAGGGCACTGTGTGCAGGAAGATCACAACACTCCTGGTATTAATAGGGATAGGGCACTGTGTGCAGGAAGATCACAATACCCCTGGTATCAGGGTTAGGGCACAAGTTCTAGTCACATTGACTGATCACATTACTTGTTTTGTCAAGCTACCAACTGTTTCCATTTCCCATCCCCCATATACTGTCAGTAGGAAACTTGGTAACATGAATAAATAAGAGGGCAGCCAATAGGAATACATATTCATTCCTAAACTGACCTTAACTGACCTGAAAAGTGTCAAATTGTATCATTTTCAGTTAGTGCGCACTAACTCGAGTTAGTGCGCACTAATCGGAAAAAACGATTTTTAACGATTTTTTAACTAAAAAATCGTGCCTAATACGATTTTCTTGCCCTGCCACACGATTTCTATCGTTAAGACGATATGGAAAACGATTCACATCCCTAGTAACCATCAGCTCATCACCTCACCAACCTGAACCCCTTATAATGGAGAAGGAACCACACAAAGCTTTCCTTTAGTGTCTGAGTAAAAGCACCTGGTGAGAAATGTCTGCCAATAGCAGCTTCCTGTCCAGACATACACATTAAAAAATAAAACATGGAGTACGATGGTTACACAGAGCTAAGGTAACCCTTTGGAGCACAACACTCTGAAGTCTTGTAATACAAAGCGGACAAACGATGATTCAGATGAGTGTATAGTGGTGAAAGAAGAGCTGCTCCCTCTTCTCTAGAAGGTGAAGTGCTTAGGCCATGGTCATAATGGAAAAGGCTTCAGAAAATGAGGTCATCATCCACATGTGCCTTGGAGCTCTGTTGGAAACAGGATGATTGGCTTGATGGACCCTTGGTCTGACCCAGCATGGCAATTTCTTATGTTCTTATATAAGAAAGTATTATGCATATACCACAAAAAAGTGACCTTATACATGCAGTATATACGTCTGATAAAATGTACATATATACAGGTTCCATGCTAAATATTACCGTACTTTATTTTTAATAAAAGAATACATGCTAATTTTCTGGTCATTTAAACAGACTCATATTGCCTGTAATTACATTCCCATTAGGATATTTAACTTCAGCACCATAGTTGGAGGCAAAGGACCCCTACTTAGGAAGCCTAACTTCCAGCTACAGCAGGTGGACCTACCTTTCAGGGAGGTAATGAAGGTTCAAAACATCCTCTATGGGAAGGAGTCAAGGAAAGCTGGATTGTATAGAAAGGAGCAGATGTTGGAGGAGATCTGCCAGAAACTGAATGAAGCCTTCCACAAGAACAACAATGCACAGGACTTCAGCGACAAGCGGTGAGACCTTAAGCACAAGGTCAAGGAAAACCAGGCAGGAATGAAGTTCTCAGGGGCCTTTCAGACAGATAACATTCATCTCTGCAGAAGATATAGTCCTGGGCAGCAAAGGGGAGGCTGCAGTGCCAGAGGCTGGAGAGCAAGATCACCTCACGGTCAGAACAGAGAGAAAGTGAACCCTTATTGTAAGAAAGGCATTAAGGTACTTGCATTTAGGACCTACTGTAACCTACCTAACTATATATATACATTGTATATATGTACTGTATATATATGGAAAACAGAATCAGGAGAATAGCCATATATTTTCAAATTTATGTGTCAAGTGTTTATCACACATTTTTATTACAGCTTACAAAAATATAAAGCTTAATTATTACAGTAAATACCACTCACCAAAAAATGTTAAAACCACACATCGATCATATGCATTCATCCATCTCAATCATAGAAACATAGAAAATGATGCTAGAAAAGGACATAATTGCCCATCCCATCTGCCCAGTAAGCTCACATCCAATTTGGTTCACAGACCGTCACGGTCTGGGCCTTGTAGGTTACTAGTTTGAGATCTATTTGTTCTTGGCTGTTGTGACAGAGAACTCTGCTGGGATTATCCCACTTGTGTCATGGTTAATTGTTGAAGGGTAATATGTGTCCCGCAGCTGGGATTCCCAACATTTGCCATGTGTCTAATCCTTTTCCTTAGATTTTGGAAATCTTTCTGTACTTTATGGGTATCGTTTCCCCAGATGGATGATATCATTGATATCAGAGTTCCTACTTTCTGTTATAATTGTGTTCACCACCTGCTTGGCATTTCTGTTAGCTGAGGATCCTGGAAAGCATTTATCTGTTGTGTCCCCATCAAAATGAGTTCCCAAACTGCTCCTCTGATGATCCTGGGTGGTGAGCTCATCTTTAATCTTCCCAGAAAGGCCTTCCATGAATATGGCAACTAGGGTGTCTTTGTGTCACTTCAGCTCGAATGTCAGCATCGGGAGCACCACCGCATATTCGACTAGATTTCGGGAGCCTTCATGGAGGTAGAGCAGATCGGAGGCCATTGCTACTGCACAACCTGGCTCCTTGAAGACCGTACAAAACTGCTCCATAAACTGTTGTAGGTCAAGCAGGATGGGGTCCCCTTGCTCCCAGAGAGGAGACGCCCATGCTAGTGTGTTTCCATCAAGCAGAGAGAGGATATAAACGGTTTTAGTCTGATCGTCGGGAAATAGCAGAGCCTGTAATTGGAAGTGCATTCTGGTTAAAGAATCCCTGACATCACTTTGGGGCCCAGGCATTTATTTATTTTATTATATACCGACATTTGATCTAAAATATCACATCAGTTTACATTCAGGTACTGTAGGTATTTCTCTATCCCCAGAGGGCTTACAATCTAAGTTTGTACCTGAGGCAATGGAGGGTAAACTGACTTGCCAAAGGTCACAAGGAGCAACAGCAGGACTTGAACCCTGGTTTCCTGGTACATAGCCCACTGCTCTAACCACTAGGCTATTCCTCCTCCTCCTATACCATGGTGTAGCTGGAAGCTGAGAAACTGGCTGACTGGATATGACAGGAGGCAGCAGAGCTGGTACGGGTGGAAGCAGCACAGGAAGAGTGGACAGTGCATTGAGGCAAATGGAGAGCTGGACCATAATAGTGGCCAAGAGTTCCAGTGTACCCTGTAAATCTTGTAGCCATGGGCTATGCCAGGGATGGCTTGCAGTGAATTCAAGTCCACCGAATCCATGGCCTCAGCAAACTGTTGTAACCGTGGACCCTTTCTCCGAGGCAGGATTGGCTCAACCTGCAGGGAGGAGCCCTGCAGGTTCCCACCATAAGCAGGCGGACCCAGGTGAGGCAAAGACCTATCTAGACCTTCACCTATACCAGCCCGTGTTCCCCTCAGGTTGAGCCTTTGGGTGCCAGGGCTGGAAGAACTTAGGTGAGGTCTCTGCTGATAGCAGGAGAGGTCCATAGTAAGCTGGGTCTTAGGCAGGTGGAGTCAAATGTATACAGGGTCCAGGCACTGGCCATAGGCAGGCTGCGGTCAATCATATCCAAGGTCCAGGCAGTGGTCAGAAGTAGGCAGCGGACTATCGTATCTGAGGTCCAGGCAGTGGTCAAAGCCAGGTACCTGTTTGAGGGGAGAGACAAGGGACAGATAGACAGGACAGGGAAGTAAGGTCAAGAACAGGTGATAAGACTGGGGACAAGCTGGACAAAGACTGGATAAGCTGGAACAAGACAGGAATGCTAGGAAGCAATATGCACTATAGAAGTGTGGCTAGACTTGTTGCTGTGGCAAATTGTGTTTGAAGAATTGAATCTTTATAAGCCCTGGTTACTAACATCATTAACAGGGGCCATGGGGGATTTCCCACCACGATCCCTTTAAATAGCAATGAGAGGCATGCATACCATCTGAGGGAGAGGTACAGCACTCAGAGGTATCCAGCCACGTGTGCTGATGGTGTCCATATGTAGGTATGACTGGTCTGGCCAGTGGTACTCTGCCATACCAAAGAGTGGTGACTCGCCACCTTGCGGGCTGCCAGAGTTGGCCGCATCCAAAGCCAGTGGGGGCTCAGCCAGGAAGGTGACTGTGGCAGTCTGTGGGAGCAGCACGCAGACTGTCAAACATAACAGCACATGTGATGCCACAGGGCCATTGAATGCTGCCTCCCCCTGAAATGCCAAGGCTTCAACCTCCACCAGCTTTTGATGCCACTTTCACCTATGGCTCCATCAGCATAGAGGATGCCTCCACCTATGGCTCCACCACCTGAGAGAATGCCTCATCTTCTTCTGGACACACAGGTGTCTCGATCAGTCTTTGCTATGAAAGGAATGTCATCTAGGTATGTGCAGAGTAAAAGATGTTTTGGGTTTATCCATTCAGTTTCATAGGTCACAGTTATTCATTCAGTTCATTTCAAATAAAAAAAATCATTTGTTCATTTTATTTGTTTATTTTGAATGGAGGAATAGCCTAGTGGTTAGAGTAGTGGGCTACCAACCAAGGAAGCCAGGATTCAAATCCCACTGCCACTTCTTATGAGCCTCCATTGCCACAGATACCAAGTTTGTTCTAAGATATTAAATTGCTCATAGTCTGAGTCTTCTGGGGCAGGGAAATAACCATAGTAGCTAAAGGTTAATCCACTTTGAAGTGTTGAAAAGTAGAACTAAAACTGTACAAAAAATAAATTGTCAACGGCAAAAACAATACTGTCTATTGTAAACTCCTAAATTGGGCTTTTCTAATCATTTCTAATGAAACTAGACATCATCATCAGAAGGGTGAAGGCATGCCAATGTACCAAAAGTGCTATGAAGAGCCCAAGGACTCACAATAAGGCAAAATGGAACAAAAAATGGTAGGAGCTTTCCAAGGCACAGTCAGAGGAGCAAAGCAGCAACAAGAGTGGCCATAACACCCCATGGCTCCAAAAGTGGAATAAACAACAGTGGAAATAGCATCCCAATGCTCTACAAGTGGGACAAATAAGCACCAAGTGTGCCAGGGACAGCTCAAGACACCATGAAGGGGGAACAAAGTACCGAAAAAGGCAGAAAACCCACAAGACAGTAATAGAGGCTCAAAACAACTGAAAAAGAGGCATAAACACCCCAACATATCATAAGCGTAGCAAAATAGTCACCCAAAGGGGAAAGAACACCTTAAGACTCCAAAAGGCACCAGCCAAATTTGTTGAAAGCCCTAGGTAGTGAGAAGCCAGAGGACATCCCTAGAGGAAGCCTGATGTCTTTTCCATATGGCATTATTAGGTGAAGGAAATGCCTGTTCAGGCTTGGAGTTGATCTTCTCTAGATGCTAAGATGTTACTGACTAGACACACCAAATGCTCTTTAGCCACTAGCTGTCTAATAACATGTGATTCAGGGTATCTATGAAATAATTCTTCTTCTGAATCAGTTTTTCTAAATACTGCCTCCATCACCTGAGAAGCAGTAATAATGAAGGAGTGAGGTACTAGTTTTGGGAGCTTCACTAATTCTGCCTCTGGCTATGGTATAATCTGTCAAATAGGTAAATGATTCTTAAAGGTATACAATTAAAGGTGACTGAACCACTAAAATACTATAATATTATAAGGACCCACTTCTATTTAACAACTTTAAGTTGTAATAAACATGGATAGTGTCAAATGTTATCACAGAATGTAATATCATAAGAACATAAGAACATGCCATACTGGGTCAGACCTAGGGTCCATCAAGCCCAACATCCTGTTTCCATGTGTTTCCAGCAGTGGCCAATCCAGGCCATAAGAACCTGGCAAGTACCCGAAAACTAAGTCTATTCCATGTTACTGTTGCTAGTAATAGCACTGGCTATTTTCTAAGTCAACTTAATTAATATAAGGTAATGGTCTTCTCCTCCAAGAACGTATCCAATCCTTTCTTAAACACAGCTATACTAACTGCACTAACCACATCCTCTGGCAACAAATTCCAGAGTTTAATTGTGCGTTGAGTGAAAAAGAACGTTCTCCGATTAGTTTTAAATGTGCCACATGCTAACTTCAGTTCAAAGGCTTTATTGTTTTTGCAAAATTAGAATTAAAAAGCTATCAAATTATATATCTAAAAATGCTACAGATTAGACTAGATTACAAGGGCATATGCAGACTTGTGTAGATTTATATGTAATATGTTTGGGAAGAACATATTTTTTGACAAAGGTGGATGCTCAAAAGTATGACTACACATGACGTGAGAGCTTATAGAACACTCCCCACATGGGAATTGGCCACATAATCCCAATGTATTTGATTGAGCAGGCACTACAGAGGAAGTAATAAATTGTCTCAGATAGCAGTTCTTTTTGGAAGTAATAATGGAAATTCTTTGACTATCTCATCAGTTTGTAGTATGTGCCAATGATTTCTGATGATAGCTTTGATCTTATCTGAATAATTAATATGGTATAGTGCATATAAATCGAGTAACTGGAGACTTGTGTGATCTTGCAAAAGAGTCTCACGTTTAGCATAGTTGGTGTTTTATAAACATGTTTAATACAGGATTGAGGATAAACCCGTTCTGTAAAGCATGAGGATAATAATTGAGTTTTCAAACTGTCCAATTGTAGTACATAATCTGGCTGTGTAGGGCACACCTCGGTGCAGGCCTCTCCTGAATCTTCGTAATATTTCCAGTTCCAAGTCTTCACCTTCTCGTCTGGAGTCTACCTCGCTTCCAGTGTGGTCTACGACCAGTCATGGGTGGCTGTATAGGGCATGCTGCGGTGCAGTACTCACCCTATACTAGTGCCTGAATCCCGAATCCTCGTCTGAGTCTTCCAAGTTCCTCGAGTCCTTTTCTGAGTCTTCCAAGTTCCTCAGTTCCATCCAGTGGGTCCGGAAGGGCTACAGAGTGGCTGGAGGGCTACTCTTGAGACCAGCATTGTGTTGCTGGGTCTTACCTGTGGGTGTGTTTTGAAGTAAGGTGTATTACACCATTTCCGTGGCACCAAAAGTAGAGGACCAGCAGAGACATGGGATCCCATCTCCACAGAAGAAGTGGGCTGGCTGTGGCTGAGGAAGAGGCCCTGTATATATATGTGAGTGAAGGCATCTGTGTGTTTGTGTGAGAGAACTGGAGCCTGGGTGCATGTGAGAATGGGAGCCTGAATGTATGTGTGTTTGTGTGAGTGGGAGCCTGTGTGTAAGCGTGCATGTGAGAGTGGAAGCCTGGATGTGCATGTGTAATTGAGAGAGGTGAGAGAGTGGGATCCTGGATGCCTGTGTATGTGAGAATGGGAGCCTGTGTTAGGAAGTGCTAGGAGAGCAGTTCCATTTTCTAGGGGATTGTGTGTTCTTGGACCACGGCTCAACCCCAGAGGAACTCCGAAGAGGTGCCGAGGCAGGCGAGGCATGCCCGAGCATGGGCTGGACAGGAGCAAGGCTGGACTGAAGACAAATGATGGAATCTGGAGCAGGAGCAAGGCTGGACGGAAGACTAGGATGACTGAAGGCACTGACTCTCCACTGGACCTGTACTCTTCGGGAAGACCAACAATGCAACGGTGGTCTTTGAACAGTCCTCCAACCATTCCAAGCCCTTTCAGACCTGCCGCTGGGTAACGGCAAGAAGTAGCAGGCTGGACAGAGGCCAGGGACAGACAAAGGCCTTGGAACATAGAAGGCTCAGACGAAGACTCTGGTGAAGACGTGGATACTTGGACGAAAACTCAGGAGCAAGGTACTGCAGACGAGGATTCAGGAGCAAGGTTCAGGATCAAAGTCAAGTACTAGGTTGAGGCTGTGATGCAGCGCGCCCTACACAGCCCACCCGCGGGACTGGTCACGGACCATGCTGGATGCGGGGCAGACTCCAGACGAGATAGTGGAGCAAGAGAGAGGAACATGTCCCAGGAACTGTAGAGGCCTTCACCGGGGCGCGCCCTACACAGCCGACAGTGGCTGGTCGCAGACCATGCTGGAGCTGCACAGGATCAAACAGAGTCTGAAACATGGACAGAGCAGGCACAAGGAGGTCCGAGGGTTGAGACAAGATTCAGGAGACCGGACCTAGATGGGACTAGGCTTCAAGCAAGGATGACCCTCCGGAGGCTTGTGCTGCAGGCGAGAAGGCAGGCCTTGTGAGACAAGGCGCCCTACACAGCGCACCTGTGGGGCTGGTAGCGGACTACGACATGGTATGACAGGAAGGGTGGCGACGAGGAACCAAGAATTCAGGACATCAAGGCTGGATCATGGAACATCAGGACTGGATCAAGGACATCAGGAACATCAAGAGTGGGTCACAGAACATCAGGACTGGATCACAGAACATCAGGAACTGGAAAACAGACATCAAGACTGACCATGGACATCAGGAACAGAAGATGGACATCTGGACTGTATCACAGATATCAGGACATGGTGCTCCAATGAAGAACAAGGAACACAGGACCTTGATGAAGCGATGGATCAGCGAAGACTCCTGGAGCGAAGGCAGGAACATCCAGGAGTGACTAACTCCTTGCGAAGGCAACAATGGACTGGCAAGGGGCCCTTTTTATAAGGCTGAAGCAGGAGTGGTCGATGACATCACTTTTCATGCCGCTGGCCCTTTAAAAGATGAGCAGAGGCGCGCGCCTGCACCTAAGGAGAACTTGGGGAAGGCAAACATGCTGGCGGCGTCCTGCCACATGGAGGGCTCAAGAGAACGGCTCCCAGCTACGAAGAAGGAGAAAGGAAGGCAGGCAGACTGCAGGCACTGGCAGGGACGGCTTTCCTGCTGGCTGAGGATCCCTGGAGCGGCTCCAGCCGCAAAGAGACTCATCGGGGAGCAGGAGAAGCAGCAGTGGCATCGGCCGCAAAAGAAGGCTCCCAACGGAGCACAGCCCTGCCACGCATAGCAGAAGACTGCCGCTGCCTCCGGACCACGGAGGACAGTGGCGGCGGTGGACTGCCATGCTGGAACACGTCTGCGGCCCGACTGGCTGCAAAAGGTAGGGGGACTGCCCGCGCTGGTCGTGGGCAGGTTCACAACAGCCTGGATGTAGGTGTATCTGAGAAGGGGGATCCTTGATGTGTGTGTGTTTGTGTGAGAGAGAGTAGAATCCTGGGAGTGTAAGTGAGAGAGAGTGGGAACCTGTGTTGGGGGGAAAGCATGTGAGAGTGAATGCTTTTGTGTGGGGGGAGCGCTTGTGAGAGTGAGAGATTGTATGTGTGGTGGGGACATCAAGTGACAGTGAGAGCCTTTGTGTGTGTGTGTGTGGCAGGGAAAAAATCTGAGACAGAGATCTTGTGTTGTGTGTGCATGTGTGGAGAGCATGTGAGAATGAGAGCTTGTGAGTGTATTTGAAAGAGTAGATGAGAGTGAGAGCTTGTGTATGTGTGCATGTGGGAGAGCATGTAAGAACGAGAGCTTGTGTGTGTGTGTGTGAGAGAGAGAGCTTATGTGTTTGCGAGAGCGTGTGAGCATGAGAGCTTGTGGGGGGGTAGAGGATGTGAGAGTGAGAGCCTGTGTGTGTGAGGGAGTCTGCGAGATAAAGCATCAGTCTATCTGTGAGGGAGAAAGGGAAGAAGATAGGAGGAGAGAGAAAGAGACCCTGAAAAAAGAATTAGGAAAAAGCTGACAAGGGGAAAGTGAAAAGAAAGAGAACTGATTAGAGAAAATGAAAAGATCAGACTATAAAGGGAAAATACATACATAAATATATATATATATTATTTATTTATTTTATTTAACATCTTTTATATACCGTCGCTCAGACTCTATCGAAACGGTTCACAACAAGTAACAATTAACATATATGTATATATGGGTTTTGGTTTTTTTTTAGTTTTTAGCAATTGGACCATGCCATCTTTGAGAACATGCATTTCTTATATTTTTGTATTTTTCTCTTTCTTTAGAGTTCCTCTGTTCAGAGTCTAGTTTCTCAGTCTATTTCAGTTTTGTCTGCATGTGGTTTTTTAATTATCGGGGGTGTTATGAAGGTCCCAAATACATAAATACATTGGGGCGGATTTTAAAAGCCCTGCTCGCATAAATCCGCCCGGATTTACGTGAGCAGGGCCTTGCGCGCTGGCGCGCCTATTTTCCATAGGCCTGCTGGTGCGCGCAGAGCCCCAGGACTCGCGTAAGTCCCGGGGTTTTTTGTCAGGGGCGTGTCGGGGGCGTGCCGGGGGCGGGGCCGATCGATGCAGCGTTTTGGGGGCGGGAAGCGGCGTTTCGGGGGTGGGCCCGGGGGCATGGCCACGCCCTCCGGAACCGCCCCCGGGTCGCGTCTCTCCTCCGGGAGACGTAAATCCGTGGACAAAGGTGGGGGGGGGGTTTAGATAGGGCCGGGGAGGGTGGGTTAGGTAGAGGAAGGGAGGGGAAGGTGAGGGGAGGGCGAAAGAGAGTTCCCTCCGAGGCCGCTCCGGTTTCGGAGCGGCCTCGGAGGGAACGGAGGCAGGCTGCGCGGCTCGGCGCGCGCCGGCTGCCCAAAATCGGCAGCCTTGCGTGCGCCGATCCAGGATTTTATAAGATACGCGCGGCTACGCGCATATCTTATAAAATCCAGCGTACTTTTGTTTGCGACTGGTGCGCCAACAAAAGTACGCGAACGCGCATTTTTTTAAAATCTACCCCATTGTGTGGAAATGTTGATATGATAAAACCATAGCACCAATACTATAAAAAACAAATATTCATGATACAAAACACCCCAAAATGACCACTCACTACATTCAATAAGTATTCTCTTGAGAGGAAATATGCACGACATTTTGGCTAAAATATCAGGCAAGTCAAGTGCAAACTTCCTTTTGCCAGCATTACATGTGACTAATCTTTTAATAATCGCTTCCAAAATACTACAGCACTGCAAATTCTGTAATATCCTAAGCTAAAGAATAAAAAAATCCCTAAATATTAATAAATGTATTTATTCATGGGCCTGAAATTGAAGCTGTCTGTGAGATACTGACTAAATATTCTCTCTTCTCAGATATGGACGTCTGTACAAAGTGCCCAGAGGACAAATGGTCCAATCAGAAGAGAGATGCCTGCATCCCAAAAGTGATAACCTTTCTCTCCTATGAAGAACCTTTAGGGATAGCTTTGAGTCTAATCAGCATTTGCTTTTTTCTCATCACTGCTGTCATTCTGCGAATCTTCATTAATTACAAAGATACTCCCATAGTGAAAGCCAACAACCGGGAACTCAGCTACATTCTCCTTGTTTCCCTCATGCTCTGCTTCCTCTGTTCCTTGATATTCATCGGCCGACCTAAGGACATAACCTGCATTCTCCGACAGACTGTCTTTGGGGTCACTTTCTCCATCTCTCTCTCCTCCATTCTGGCAAAAACCATTACTGTGGTCATGGCCTTCCAAGCCACCAAGCCTGGAAGCAAGTTCCGGAAATGGATGGGTTCCAGGGTCTCAAACTCTATTGTCCTTTCCTGTTCCCTTCCTCAAGCCTTTTTGTGTCTTGCCTGGTTATGCGCTGCTCCTCCTTTCTCATATCTTAACATGCAATCAGAAACTGGAAAAATACTAATTGAATGTAATGAAGGGTCAATAATTGCTTTTTACTGTGTTCTGGGTTATCTGGGACTTCTGGCTGGTGTCAGTTTCTTCATAGCTTTTCTAGCAAGAAATCTGCCTGACAGCTTCAATGAGGCCAAGTACATTACCTTCAGCATGCTGGTGTTCTGCAGTGTTTGGGTGTCCTTCATCCCAACGTACCTAAGCACCAGGGGCAAGTACATGGTGGTGGTGGAGATATTTGCTATCCTGGCCTCTAGTTCTGGACTGCTGGGCTGTATATTTATCCCCAAATGCTATATTATTCTGCTGAGGCCTGAAAGGAACAACAGAAAGTACCTAACAAAAAACTAGAATGATTAATATAAATATATTGAAAAGCACGGGTCCCAGTACAGATCCCTGAGGCAATCCACTGCCCACCCCCCTCCACTGAGAAAATTGTCCATTTAATCCTACTCTTTGTTTCTTGTTCCTCCATGAGGCAGAAAACCCACAAGACAGTCATAGAGGCTGAAAACAATTGTAAAAGAGGCATAAAGACCCCAACACATCATAAGAGTGGCAAAATAGTCACCCAGACGGGCAATGACACCTTAAGACTTCAAAGGGCACCAACCAAATTGGTAGAAATCCCTAAGCAGTGAGAAGTCTGAGGACATCCCTAGAGGAGGCCTGATGTCTTTTCCATATGGCTTCATTAGGTGAAGGAAATGGCTGTTCAGGGTTGGCGTTGATCTTCTCTGATGCTAAGATGCTACTGACTAGACCCACCAAATGCTCTTTAGCCACTAGCTGTTTAATATCCTGTGATTCAGGGTATCCATGAAATAATTCTTCTTCTGAATCAGTTTTTGTAAATACTGACTCCATCACCAGAGAAACAGTAATAATGAAGGAGTGAGGTACTAGTTATGGGAGCTTCACTAATTCTGTCTCTGCCTTTTGCTATGATATAATCTGTCAAATAGGTAAATTATTCTTGAAGTATACAAATAAAAGTACCTAAACCACTAAAATACTATAATATTATAAGGACCCTCTTCTATTTAAACAACTTTAAGTTGTAATAAACACATGCATAATGTCAAATTTTATCACACAATGTAATATCAAAATAATATTTTTATTCACTACAAAGGCTTGTTTTTTGCAAAATTAGAATTAAAAATCTATCAAATTATGTAGCTAAAATCACTACAGATTTGATCAGATTACAAGGGCATATTATTGTGTAAATGACTTGTGTAGATTTGTATGTAAAATGTTTGGGAAGAACATATTGTTTTGACAAAGACGGATGCTCAAAAGTATGAAGACACATGACGTGGGAGCATATAGAACACTCCTCACATATGAATTGGCCACATAATCCCAATGTATTAGATTGAGCAAGCACCACAGAGGAAGTCAATAACTGTCTCAAATAGCGGTTCTTTTTGGAAGTAATAATGGGAAATTCTTTGAAGATCTCTTCAGTTTGTAATATGTGCCGATGATTTCTGATGATTGTTTTGATCTTATGTGAATATTGTTAATACAGTATAGTGCATATAAATCAAGTAACTGGAGACTTGTCTGATCGTAGTAAAATATTCTCACAATTAGTATAGTTGTCTCTTTTATAAACATGATTAATACAGGATTGAGGAAAACCCTATTCTGCAAAGTGTGAGGATAATTATTGAGTTTTCAAACAGCCCAATTGTAGAACATAATCCGTGCAATCTTAGAAATTGGTCAATTGGTATATTATCTTTTAACAATTTAGGATTGAAGGTATAAAAGTACAGTAATGTACTTTTGTGTTGTGATTTAACTGTTTAGTGGACACTTGGGCCGGCCTGTCGGAGACTAGGGGAAGGAGGACTATTGTCTCCGTATGAGAGGGAGCAGGCCGGGAGGCGGACACCAGGCTGGGTGAAGGAGCTGGCCTTCACACAGGGAGCCCGTACTCCCCAGGAGGAGCCTGTTTGAATCATGGGATTAGGGTTAGGAGAACAGAAGAGGTGTCTTCACCCTGGAAGCCGAGACTCCCCCGGGAGGAGCCCATAGGAGCCCGGCCACTGGGACTTAGGTGAGTGAGGACACTGTGAAGGTGAACCAGGATCAAGCAGGTATCTTAGCTGGAACTGAGGCAAGGCACAGAAGCAGGAACCAGGCTGGGACTGAAGCAGGGTACTGAGGCAGGAACCTGGCTGGAACTGAAGCAAGACACAGAAGCAGGAACCAGGCTGGAATTGAAGCAGGGTACTGAGGCAGGAACCTGGCTGGAACTGAATCAAGACACAGAAGCAGGAACCAGGCTGGAACTGAAGCAGGGTACTGAGGCAGGAACCTGGCTGGAACTGAAGCAAGACACAGAAGCAGGAACCAGGCTGGAACTGAAGCAGGGTACTGAGGCAGGAACCTGGCTGGAACTGAAGCAAGACACAGAAGCAGTAACCAGGCTGGAACTGAAGCAAGACACAGAAGCAGGAACCAGGCTGGAACTGAAGCAGGACACAGTAGCAGGAACCAGGCTGGAATGGAAGCAGGCTACAAGCGAGAAGTTAGCGAACTCCGAGGTACACAGCAACTAGGAACCCATGGTAACCTCGTTGCAAGGCATCTGATAGAGGCAGGCGCCGACCTTACATACCCGCCGGCGTCTGACATCACGGGAGCGGGTGGAGCATTGAGTGGCAGGAAAGGGCCTATATCTTCGGCCTCTTTGCGCGCGCCTAGGTGGAGGGCGGCTGGCTTGGGCGTCCCGATGGCGTCGCCCCCACGGGGATGCCGCCGAACAGGCTCGGAACCCGGCGAAGCCCTCCAGCGAGACTGGACCCGATGCCATGAGCCACGAGGTAAGGCCCCGGTCGCGGCACGACTGGGTCTGCAACAGTACCTCCCCTCTTACGCCCCCTCTTAGCAGGTCTGGGTTTACCTGGGTGCTGATGATGAAATTGTCGTTGAAGCTCTTTATCCAGGATGTTGCGGGCTGGTTCCCATGTGTTGTTCTCGGGGCCAGAGCCCTCCCAGGCAAGCAGATATTCCCAGCGTCGGTGATGGAACCGTACATCTAGGACTTCCCGGACTTGATAGATAGGCTCGTCTGGCATCGATGGATCTGTGGAATCAGGAACTCGAGGATGATACCTGGAGAGGACAAGAGGTTTCAACAAAGAAACATGGAACACATTGTGTATATGCATGGAGGAGGGTAGGCATAACCGATAAGATACTGCCCCTATGCGCTCAGGAATACGGAAGGGCCCACAGTATCTTGGAGCTAGTCTTCGAGAAGGGATTCGAAGCTGAAGATTCCTTGTGCTAAGCCAAACCCGGTCTCCAGGAAGGAAGATAGGTGCCGGCTGCCAGTGCTTATCTGCCCATCTCTTAGTGGCCTTGGCCGCTTTAGCAAGTTCTCTCTGGACGGACGTCCATAGCGAAAGTAATTGTCAGATGGAGAGTTGCACAGCGGGTAACGCACTAGGAAGAGGCAGAGGTAGTGGCGGTCGCAACTGTTTCCCATAAACTATAAGTAAGGGCGAGCTTCCTGTAGCAGAATGCGTATGGTTGTTATATGAGAATTCTGCCCATGGCATTAGCTTTGCCCAATTGTCCTGTCTCTCATTGACAAAAGAGTGAAGGAACGTCTTCAGGGTACGGTTGGTGCATTCCGTTTGCCCATTGTTTTGGGGATGGAACGCTGACGAAAGGCTGAGTTGCACGTTGAATCTCTTATACAAGGCTCTCCAGTATCGGGCGGTGAACTGAGGACCTCGATCGGACACTACGTCCTGCGGTAGGCCGTGGATCCTAAAGATGTGTTGTACGAATAGGTTAGCCAGCTTCGGGGCTGATGGTAATTTCGGCAAGGGAACGAAGTGAGCCATTTTGGAGAACCGGTCCACAGTCACCCAGATGATTGTGTTCCCTTCGGAGACTGGGAGGTCCACCACGAAATCAGTGGAAATGTGAGTCCATGGTTCTACCGGGATGGGTAATGGCTGCAGTAGGCCCCAAGGTTTCCCTGTGCATGGCTTTTGCAAGGCACAGATGGGACAGGAATCCACAAATGCGCGGACATCTTGTTTTATCGTAGGCCACCAGTAGAACTGGTTGACCAGGTCGAGAGTCCTTTCATGGCCAGTATGGCCCCCTGTGAGGGGCCATACTGGCCAAAGCAAGAAACCTGTGAGGGAGTCGGTTGGACCATTAGATGACAGAGGGGTTAAAGGGGCTCTTAGGGATGATAAGGCCATTGCAGAAAGACTAAATTAATTCTTTGCCTCCGTGTTTACTAATGAGGATGTTGGGGAGATACCAGTTCTGGAGATTGTTTTCAGGGGTGATGAGTCAGACGAACTGAACGAAATCACTGTGAACCTGGAAGATGTAGTAGGCCAGATTGACAAACTAAAGAGTAGCAAATCACCTGGACCGGATGGTATGCATCCTAGGGTTCTGAAGGAACTAAAAATATGAAATTTCTGATCTATTAGTTAAAATTTGTAACCTATCATTAAAATCATCCATTGTACCTGAAGACTGAGGGTGGCCAATGTAACCCCAATATTTAAAAAAGGCTCCAGGGGCGATTCAGGTAACTATAGACCAGTGAGCCTGACTTCAGTGCCGCGAAAAACAGTGGAAACTATTCTCAAGAACAAAATTGTAAAGCATATAGAAAGACGTGATTTAATGGAACATAGTCAACATGGATTTACCCAAGGGAAGTCTTGCCTAACAAATCTGCTTCATTTTTTTGAAGGGGTTAATAAACATGTGGATAAAGGTGAACCGGTAGATGTAGTGTATTTGGATTTTCAGAAGGCGTTTGACAAAGTCCCTCATGAGAGGCTTCTACGAAAACTAAAAAGTCATGGGATAGGAGACAATGTCCTTTCGTGGATTACAAGCTGGTTAAAAGACAGGAAACAGAGAGTAGGAGTAAATGGTCAATTTTCTCAGTGGAAAAGGGTAAACAATGGAGTGCCTCAGGGATCTGTACTTGGACCGGTGCTTTTCAATATATATATAAATGATCTGGAAAGGAATACGACGAGTGAGGTTATCAAATTTGCAGATGATACAAAATTATTCAGAGTAGTTAAATCACAAGCAGACTGTGATACTTTGCAGGAGGACCTTGCAAGACTTGAAGATTGGGCATCCAAATGGCAGATGAAATTTAATGTGGACAAGTGCAAGGTGTTGCATATAGGGAAAAATAACCGTTGCTGTAGTTACACAATGTTAGGTTCCAGATGAGGAGCTACCACCCAGGAAAAAGATCTAGGCATCATAGTGGATAATACTTTAAAATCGTCAGCTCAGTGTGCTGCAGCAGTCAAAAAAGCATATAGAATGTTAGGAATTATTAGGAAGGGAATGGTTAATAAAATGGAAAATGTCATAATGCCTCTATATCGCTCCATGGTGAGACCACACCTTGAATACTGTGTACAATTCTGGTCGCCGCATCTCAAAAAAGATATAGTTGCGATGGAGAAGGTACAGAGAAGGGCAACCAAAATGATAAAGGGGATGGAACAGCTTCCCTATGAGGAAAGGCTGAAGAGGTTAGGGCTGCTCAGCTTGGAGAAGAGATGGCTGAGGGGGGATATGATAGAGGTCTTTAAGATCATGAGAGGTCTTGAACGACTAGATGTGACTCGGTTATTTTCACTTTTGAATAATAGAAGGACTAGGGGGCATTCCATGAAGTTAGCAAGTAGCACATTTAAGACAAATCGGAGAAAATTCTTTTTCACTCAATGCACAATAAAGCTCTGGAATTTGTTGCCAGAGGATGTGGTTAGTGCAGTTAGTGTAGCTGGGTTCAAAAAAGGTTTGGATAAGTTCTTGGATGAGAAGTCCATTAATGGCTATTAATCAATTCTACTTAGGGAATAGCCACTGCTATTAATTGCATCAGTAGCATGGGATCTTCTTATTGTTTGTGTAATTGCCAGGCTCTTGTGGCCTGGTTTTGGCCTCTGTTGGAAACAGGATGCTGGGCTTGATGGACCCTTGGTCTGACCCAGCATGGCAGTTTCTTAAGAACATAAGAACATAAGAAAATGCCATACTGGGTCAGACCAAGGGTCCATCAAGCCCAGTATCCTGTTTCCAACAGTGGCCAATCCAGGCCATAAGAACCTGGCAAGTACCCAAAAACTAAGTCTATTCCATGTAACCATTGCTAATGGCAGTGGCTATTCTCTAAGTGAACTTAATAGCAGGTAATGGACTTCTCCTACAAGAACTTATCCAATCCTTTTTTAAACACAGCTATACTAACTGCACTAACCACATTCTCTGGCAACAAATTCCAGAGTTTAATTGTGCGTTGAGTAAAAAAGAACTTTCTCCGATTAGTTTTAAATGTGCCCAATGCTAACTTCATGGAGGGCCCCCTAGTCTTTCTACTATCCGAAAGAGTAAATAACCGATTCACATCTACCCGTTCTAGACCTCTCATGATTTTAAACACCTCTATCATATCCCCCCTCCAAGCTGAAAAGTCCTAACCTCTTTAGTCTTTCCTCGTAGGGAAGTTGTTCCATTCCCCTTATCATTTTGGTAGCCCTTCTCTGTACCTTCTCCATCGCAATTATATCTTTTTTGAGATGCGGCGACCAGAATTGTACACAGTATTCAAGGTTCGGTCTCAACATGGAGCGATAGAGAGGCATTATGACATTTTCCGTTTTATTCATCATTCCCTTTCTAATAATTCCCAACATTCTGTTTGCTTTTTTGACTGCCGCAGCACACTGAACCGACGATTTCAATGTGTTATCCACTATGACACCTAGATCTCTTTCTTGGGTTGTAGCACCTAATATAGAACCCAACATTGTGTAATTATAGCATGGGTTATTTTTCCCTATATGCATCACCTTGCACTTATCCACATTAAATTTAATCTGCCATATGGATGCCCAATTTTCCAGTCTCACAGTCTTCCTGCAATGTATCACAATCTGCTTGTGATTTAACTACTCTGAACAATTTTGTGTCATCTGCAAATTTGATTATCTCACTCGTCGTATTTCTTTCCAGATCATTTATAAATATATTGAACAGTAAGGGTCCCAATACAAATCCCTGAGGCACTCCACTGTCCACTCCCTTCAACTGAGAAAATTGCCCATTTAATCCTACTCTCTGTTTCCTGTCTTTTAGCCAGTTTGCAATCCACAAAAGGACATCGCCATCTATCCCATGACTTTTTACTTTTACTAGAAGCCTCTCATGAGGAACTTTGTCAAACGCCTTCTGAAAATCCAAGAATACTATATCTACCGGTTCACCTTTATGCAAATGTTTATTAACTCCTTCAAAAAAGTGAAGCAGATTTGTGAGGCAAGACTTGCCCTGGGTAAAGCCATGCTGACTTTGTTCCATTAAACATGTCTTTCTATATGTTCTGTGATTTTGATGTTTAGAACACTTTCCACTATTTTTCCTGGCACTGAAGTCAGGCTAACCGGTCTGTAGTTTCCCGGATCACCCCTGGAGCCCTTTTTAAATATTGGGGTTACATTTGCTATCCTCCAGTCTTCAGGTACAATGGATGATTTTAATGATAAGTTACAAATTTTTACTAATAGGTCTGAAATTTCATTTTTTAGTTCCTTCAGAACTCTGGGGTGTATACCATCCGGTCCAGGTGATTTACTACTCTTCAGTTTGTCAATCAGGCCTACCACATCTTCTAGGTTCACCGTGATTTCATTCAGTCCATCTGAATCATTACCCATGAAAACCTTCTCCAGATCAGGAAGGAACTGATCTGGAAGTGGATCTGGCACTCAGTGGATCTGGCACGCTGTCAACTCAGTGGATCTGGCACTCTGTTAACTCAGTGTTCCACCAGAACTGTAGCATTGGGGAACTGATACATAAGTGGAGGGACCTGAGGAGACTTGTGAAGCAGAAGCAGGCCAGGAGGAATGCAGAGGGAGAAGGCAGCCACATTAGCTTCATTCCATCTGACCAGCTGATACTCAACACCTTATCTGAGCCAGCTGTGGGTGGAGTTATCCAGCAGGACACCATGCCTCATCTATGGCAGAAAGGTGAGCATAGCAATATTTTTTTTTAAGTAGTCTGTAATCATATCCATCAGGCATGTCTTATTAAGTAAGCCTTCTTAAAGCTACTCCCATAGTAAATGTATTCATGTACAGTATGCAAAGCAATATTGATGAAATCTCAATTTATTTGCTTGAGTACAGAATAGAGTACAGAAGTTTCTGGTAAGCTCTGTAATGAATATAGGGGACATTGGTTTTTTGGCAATCATTATCCTAAAATTGTAGGAATGTATAATCTATGTTTAAAATTATGAGAGTCTAGAACGGGTAGATGTGAATCGGTTATTTACTCTTTTGGATAATAGAAAGACTAGGGGGCACTCCATGAAGTTAGCATTGGGCACATTTAAAACTAATCAGAGAAAGTTCTTTTTTACTCAACGCACAATTAAACTCTGGAATTTGTTGCCAGAGGATGTGGTTAGTGCAGTTAGTATAGCTGTGTTTAAAAAAGGATTGGATAAGTTCTTGGAGGAGAAGTCCATTACCTGCTATTAAGTTCACTTAGAGAATAGCCACTGCCATTAGCAATGGTATACATGGAATAGACTTAGTTTTTAGGTACTTGCCAGGTTCTTATGGCCTGGATTGGCCACTGTTGGAAACAGGATGCTGGGCTTGATGGACCCTTGGTCTGACCCAGTATGGCATTGTCTTATGTTCTTATGTAATCTACACATTTATGTACAAAGTCCCACTAGCTCTTCCTCCCACCTTCTGCCTTCCTCCTGAATCGAGTAACCCAGAGTGAGGAGGCCAAGAAACCGGAAACACTGAGGAAAATTGAAAGTTAGCAGTCGCTTGCTCATACAGGCAGGCAGTAGTAAATATACGCGCGTGAGATTGGCAGAATGCACCAGGTGATATGCGCGCATTCCTTATAAAATACGTCATGTGCACGTGAGTCATGTATATGCCCCCGACATGCCCCTTTTCCATGTTTGTGACTTTGTGCATGCAAGCACAATAACGCACACAAATGCTGCTATGCAAAATTTGCTTTCCGCGCATATGACCAAACTATGTGCGTATGTTCTGATTTTTAGGCGCGCAAGTCTTTTAAAAGCCGCCCTTTTGTGTAGTGACACTGCGTGATTTGATGAGTTCAAATATAGATGATGACTTGCTAGAAATCAATTGCATGATATTTGTGCATTTTTTTGTTTTCAGGTGGAAGAAATAAATACATTCACATTAGGATTAATAAGAATAAATTCATAATATGTATTCACATTAAATCTCAGATTGTTCTTGCATAAGGAAGGGCAAACATAGTATTTCTCAGTAATTCCAGAATCCTGCTAATTAACAGGGATGCAGCTGTAAAAGGAACTCAATAAGATGAATGGTAGAGCAACCGTCATAAATTGCCACAGAGACTTAATGGCTTATATAGTCAAGCCCGTGAAGTACTGGGCTTATCTAATCATTGGTTGCTGTAGATGCAATATTCTCCAATCAAGGCTGAATCACTTGTGCAGACACTGTGTATAATGTACCAACTAATGTATGCACTTATCTTGAATTTTAGTCCACCAGTAAATAAATGTAATGTTCGGTCCTGAACATACTCCTACACAGCCATGTTTCGGAGTAACCAACTCCTTCTTCAGGGAGCTCCAGGTAGTGACAGGTTGTCAGAATATTCTGTGTGGACATAATATAGAGTTCTTAAAAAATGCCAAAAGGCTAATGACACATAATGACTCTAGATTGAAAAGAAAGGACTTACTAGGTGGCTTAATTTGGTCAGTCCATTTGTTAAAGTCAGCGTCTACTAGAACGCTGCAAACATGATAATAAAAAAACAATATTAAAGGCTTAATCTCAATACTAACTAAAAAAAACTTGCTGCGCACCTTATCTGATATTTAGTGAATAAGAGTACTTACATACACATTCAGAGTGCCGTCCGCTAGAAATTTGTGCCGCGACTGACGGCTGACAAGCGCAAAAGGCTCTAAATTTAAAGGAATTCCTCCGTATGCAGGAGGAAGCAGGAAATGACGTCAGAAACTCCAAATATGGTGAGGACCATATATGGAAAATGACATGTAGAACAAAGGGAATGTTCAGAACGGTACTTCGAAAAAAATGTGTAAAACCACGTCATCAGGGAAGCCATATTGGATAAAGATCTTCTTCGAGGGAAATCCTTATATGGGAAATGACGTGACTAGGGCGGCCATTTTAGATGTTGCATCAGATCAGGGGGGGTCCAGGAGCTATCTCCTGCACTCGTGACATCGGGTCACAGGAATCAAAATGGCGCCGGCGCTACCTTTGCCCTGTCATATGGTAAGGGCAAAGGGCCACCGGCGCCATTTCTGTTAACGCAGCCGAGGCCCGAGAGTGGGAGATTGCGCCGGGACCCCCCCACTGGACCCCAGGTAATTTAAAACATTTTGGAGGGGTTCGGGAGGGTGGGGGATTTGTTTTAAAGGGTTGGGGTGGGTTTTAGGGTGGTTTTGGTGTGCTGGTTTTCCCCCCTCCCCCGATTTACGATTTTTTAACTAAAAAAACCCATGACGATCAGATTTCCCCCCCCCCAGCTAAAATTGATCGTTTAGATGATCGATCACACGATTCACATCCCTAATATTCTCCAGCACTGACTACGGTAACGCCCTTTTAATGGAACTCCCTCATACAATGTTAAGACCACTTCAAATACTACAAAACACTGCAGCAAGGATACTGACCGGTAAAAAAAAGGAGGGACCAGATCACTGAAACTCTAGCAGAATTACACTGGCTACCAATAGAACACAGAATACAATATAAAATCCTTTGTACAATACATAAATTAATACACGATGAAAAGGAAGAATACAGCACTACGGGTACACATCCAACACAGAAACCTGAGATCAGCCAACAAAGCACTCCTAACCATTCCTTCAGTCAGGACAGCGAGACTCACCCAAGTTAGAGAAAGGGCTTTATCCTTAGCAGGCCCTACACTATGGAGCACAATGCCACTAGAGTTCAGATTACAAAGAGACCTCAAAACATTTTTAAAAAGTTTAAAAACCTGGTTTTATAAACAAGCCTTTCACAAAGAGAACAGGGAATAGAAAGTATGCAGGAACAGGTAGAAAATCAGCAGCACAAAGCATAGTCTCAACATGTACGTCAGAGTAGTTTATTAGTTTACCTCATGGCTAACTTAATAGAATTAAACAGAACATGAGACTTATACCTGCAAAAAGTAACTGACAGGTATACGTGGTCAAGACTTACCTCACTCAACAAATAAGATTTATTATCATGATGTAACCAAACCTTATTGGCACTTGTTAGAATGTACTACCATACACATTTAAATACTTTAATTAACGTGCCTGTATGTAAACCGTTGTGATGGTATATAACTTAACAATGGTATAGAAAAGATTTTAAATAAATAAAAATAATTTGGTTAGTTATCATTTCACATGTATCAATGTCTCTTGTGGAATTACATCAGGTACTTTTTAATAAATGCTATAAATATAGCAGAAATTGCACCCCTGATAAATTAGTGGGTGTGGTTACTGGTTAGGCAAATTTTAAAGTTACGGCATATTATTTGTCTTTTAACACTGTATATTATCACAGGTCATAATGCATGAGAGAGGGAGAGACCCTCTGTATAGAGTCACTGTAAGAGGGTTCACTTTCAATTCGGGGCTGGTTTGGGGTAGTGTTTTTACATACACAGACAGCAGAGTTAACTGCAAATTAGATATGAGTGATGAATTTGAATCATTTGTATCAATAAAAGATACCATCAAAAGGAGTTGATTTATACAATACAGAGTCTCTCTCTGTCGCTCTCTCTCTGCTATAAAAAATGTACCCCGATAACGCACAGGAAAAAGGTGTAGTTATTTCTGATGTTAAATCCTGCATTACTCTATCAAATATCATGCTACCAGACCCTCATTTCTCTTAACTCCTCCCACTTGCATACTCAATGCAGAATTTGCGTTGTGATATTTATCACACTCATTAGGGTCTTATCACATGCAATAAGTCCCTAACGTGACTTGAAAAATGACCCTGTAAAAGAGTAATCATGCAAGATCCACCACAATGGATTTAGAATTTTAGAAAATCAGATGTAATCCAACAGTCAGCATTCTACTCAAAAAACACTTCTTGCTCATCAGATTAAATTACTTTTGTAAAAGAGCTATGACACTGGTTATTATTCTAAAGCAAAACTTTCTAAATTGCCATTCACAGGAAATATAATTTTTGAAGAAATAGTAAAATAATAATAAAAATAAAGATAGGCCAATTTTTGTTTTTATAGAGTTCATGGTCAGTTCTGTGATTCCAGAAGTTACAGTACAATTAGTCATTTTACTTCTCATCTCTTAACACTCAAAGGTAGAGAGATGACTTTTCAAAAGCAGGAAAATCAGTTCCGAGAATATCTAGGTCATCCACTATTTCTCTCAGCTTTTGTTTTTGTTGGAAGCCAATAGGCGGCCGCCCTGAAGAATATTAGAAAAATTGATTTCAGTTAATCAGATTCCTACTGAATCTGAATATTATCTGCTTTGAAGTGCGAAAAGGCAGAAGAAAAATACATTAAATAAAATTTACAAACCATGGTACCAGTGGGGTTCTTGTTTTTTTTCAAAATGGTTTTACCCTAGAGCTAGCCTCACTAATATAAAAGAGTTACAGGGTATCACCATGTTTTCAACAAACAGATGTAAACTTGTCAAGCTGGAAAGCTCTCTGTGAAGGTCACTTTGTGTAAGTTCAATGGTCTCACATAAAAGCATCACATTTAATTATCAGAATAGAGAATAGAGCAATGACTTTAGTGGTATATCACTTTTTATTTCATCCAAAGAATAAAGTAGAGACATTTCATGTAACAGTGCTATTTCAGAGGCACAGAAGGGCAACCAAAAAGGTATAGGGTCAATATCGGAAGACTTATGAGGAGAGGCTGAAATATCTGAATATATATGCCCCCAAAGAGAGGGGGTGCAGGAGAGATACGATTCAGTCCTTCAGTTACCTGAAAGGTTTTAATGATACAGGAATGTCAAACCTTTTCCACTGGAAAGAAATTAGTAGAACTATGGGTCACAAAATGAATCACAACCTATTCACCCAAACCACTGTATTCCAGTGTACCGAACTGTCTAACAACAATATCAAAATTGATGGTACATCAGGTATATATTAAGCACCTCGAAGGTTTACTTAGCCAAATATCTGTAGGCCCCTTACTTCGAGGGTCTGTATAGTGCGACAGACTCTACTGTTGTGCAGGGTCACCTTACTTTAATTTTAATTTTCAATCGTCAATCCTAAAATAGATTATATATCCTTTTTTTGTTGAAATTTTTTTTTTTTTAATTCTTTATTTATGGATTTTCAAATAATTACAAGAATATACCTTGGCTGAAATTACAGAAAAACTGAAAGGAAAAAGAAACATTTCCATAATACATTTGCTCATATATAATGGATACACAATATTCATTAGTTTTTCATAGGAAATTGGGGGAGGTTAGCCAAAGGAAAACTAAGAAGTGCATAATTAAAACAATTGAAACAAACATATGTACTTTAACAGGCTTGGTACTCTCTTTTCATATCTTTACACCTCTAATACTCAAGTTATGGCCCTTCCATCTAAAAACTTTCTCAATTGGTCTGGCATAAAGAAAACATATAAATTTCCAGAATATTTTACAATACATCTGCAGGGAAAACGGAGGGCAAAGCTAGCCCCTTTGGCTAAAACCTCCGGGCGCATAGCTAAAAACAACCTCCTACGCTGTTGGGTGGGACGCGAGAGGTCAGGATAAACCCTCACGACCCCTCCCATGAAATTATTATTTATATTCTGGAAAAAAGCTTTGATCAGGAAATTTTTCTCTATTTCTGTGTAAAATTGGACAAAATGGGTTGCCCTTTCCGTGATTTCCATTTCTGAATTCTCCAAATATTGTGTTAAATTGTTAGTATCCACTCTTTCTCCTCCCGTAGAAATCTGTAAACTACTCCTAAGAAAGAAGAGTTTTTTCACAGTAGGAACTTTTGCTGATTCAATCTTGAGGGTTTCCATTGCAAAACGTTTGAATGTCACCAAAATTGGCTCACCCATTACTCTCGGAAAATTGACCAATCTTGCATTAGAACATCGCAGATAATTTTCAACCGACTCCAGCCTCCTTTGAGATGTTATACAGTCCTTCATTATTGAAGTATTAAGTGACTGAGTCTGGTTTACCTTAATAGTTAAATCTTGGATGCAAGTTGTATGGTCTTGAATCAAAAGCAAATGTTCTTTTTTTCACAGTTTCAACTTTTTTCACAGTTTCAACTTTAGTTTCAAATTTGCCAATCAATTGAGACTGAGTGTTCAGAGTCCGGGCCATTGTAGCCATAAGTTCCCATATGGCTTCAAGAGTAATAACTTCTGGTTTTTCAAACTCCAGGGGTTGCAGGATATTTCCCCCCATTGGCTCCTGTGGGCTTTCTCTCGCTGTTTCCAGAGACACACCGCCCTCGTCCCCTAAAATCCTCGGGGGCCCTTCACATACCTCCAACAGGTGGGGGGAGGGGAACCCTGCTCCAGTCCGAGCGGATGATCCCTCATGTTGTTCTCCCATGACTGACTCAGCGTCCGGGGATACAACTCCTCTGTTCAGACGGAGGGGAGAGCTACTCAGAAGTCCACGAGGTATGTGGGCTCAAAGAAATCTCGCCAGGTGATATTGCCGCTTCTCTCGGCTCCACAGCAGCGGCATTTGGAGCTTCCACTATTGGAGAGACCGACGCGAACTCGGTGATGTATCGTTGCCCTGCCGGGCTAGGTAGGTTTGAGGGATATACCCGTACCCTGCCCTTACGCTTGTGAGGCATTGCAAATGTTGAAATACTTCCAAAAAGAGTTTTAAAAGGAAAAAACCACAAGCGTTCTGCAGAGCTGCTCGGTTTGGCGTCTCAAGCCGCGGCCATCTTGGCTCCTCCCCCTGAAATTTTTCTTTGTAATAAAATCAATCATAAATAGTCACGCACTCTCCAAAAGTACACAAAGGGGACACTAATACTCATCTACTCCATTCCTGGTAGTTCACCCATACACAAAGGGGACACTAATACTCATCTACTCCATTCCTGGTAGTTCACCCATACACAAAGGGGACACTAATACTCATCTACTCCATTCCTGGTAGTTCACCCGGTAGTTCAACCGGAACTTTTGGCCAGCTTGGGGGGGTCAGGAGGCCCCCCCAAGCTGGCCAAAAGTTCCGGTTGTGTCCAGCGGGGGTCCCGGAGCGGAGGCGCGGTGAATCACATGACGTCCGCGTCACTCCGACGTGACGCCGACGTCACGTGCTCCTCGCAAAGGAATATAGGAATGGCTTCCTGACTCCCCGCTGGACCACCAGGGAGTTTTGTTAAGTCTTGGGGGGGATTAAGGAGGGTGAGGGGTTTAAATTTTTATTTAGGGAACCGGTGCATGTATGGACATAGCCTCAACTTATGGAATTCTACATATGTCCATATTGACCGAAATTGACCCTCACCTTCGACTTATGGACTTATGAACATAAACTTTTTGTCTGCACATCCCTAGTGGATGCCTAGAATACCATTCTGGAAGGGTGATGAAGATGAAAACAGTGAAATAAACCAAAGGGGCATGGGATAAACACTGTGGGTAAGGTTTTAAAAGATGATCGTGGGCGTACATCTGCATGCGCTACCCGGCGTACACACATGTACGCCCAATTTTATAACTTGTGTGCATTGGCGCACACAAGTTATAAAATTGTGGGTCGGCACATGCAAGGAGGTGCACAATTGTGCACCTTGTGCGCGCCAAGCCGCGCTGCCTTCCCCCGTTCCGTACCCTCCCAGCCCATCTTCCCTTCCCTTCCCCTACCTCCCCTGCCCTTTCCCCCCTACCTAAATTGCATGCACCAGCCTTAACCATAAATTATCCTCATCAACAAGTCAGTTATGTACATATGTTATATACTATAATCAAATATTCCATGTAATCCTGTTATTTCTGTCATAATTTGTTATATTTATTTCAATGTTATAATTTGTTATATTTATTACAATGTTATAATATAAAATAGGGCTGTTACCACCCTATTCTTTTAGTTATCTGGAAACCGATGTGATATCTCGATCGAATGTCGGTATATAAAATAAATAAATAAATAAATAAATGCCAGTGTGTGATCCCCCACACAGCGGCAAATGGTCGCTATGCTGGGATTCTCTGAACCCGGCCCCGCGTCCCCCGGAGCGCCCCACTCCACCCATGCCACAAACCCTTCCCACCTCTTTAGTAAAGCCCCAGGACTTACACGCATCACTGGGCCTTTTCAAAATCGGCCTGGCAAGCATAAGACCTCCGAAAATCCAGCCCTGTGGATCCCTACATTTCAGAGAATAGAAATGAAAAAAAGAGGGCATGAGGGTAACTTTCTGGTGTAGCAGTTACTACCCTTCACCAATATCCATTGATAGATACTTTTGATGCAACTCCAATATTGCTCTCTGCTTCCATGGCATGGGGAAAAGGGGAATTGAATTCAGACAGCAATGAGGGCCACAATTTTTACAGATTGGGAAACTGATAAGCATGGAGATAATTGACATGGAGTGGCACCTTTGACAGAAGGCATGGGATTACTACCCTTAACCAATAAGCCGCCTTGCTGCTTTTGATGCAACAGCAACATCGCTCTGTTCTTCAACAGAGGGGGGTTGTAGGTGGCAGGAAAGAAGAATTTGGATTCAATGACAAACAACATGAGCCATTCATTTTTACAGTCTAATGTACTCATTCATAGAGAGGAAAAATAACACAAGACTTGCTTCAAAGGCCAAGTCCATAAGCAAAACAAGTCAAGCAGAATTGACTGATACATGGGGGTAACCTGCAAGGCGTGGCAGATACAACCAGGGGAAGCTTGCTGGGCAGAATGGAAGGACCATTTTGGTTCTGTTCTGCTGTCATTTCTATGTTTCTATGTTTATTTTTCATTCAAGGACAGTTAATGCTCTTTTGAGGTGATTTTGTTTGAGAATAGTCTGGGATGGCTGCAAAGAGGAAAACCATGGACTTAAAATAATGCTCTTATGCAAAAATGGATGACATGATTAGCAATGGCAGAGATGCTAAAGAAATGGTGGGCCACACTACACAGAAAGTGGGCCATAAAACCCTCACGGTAACAAAATCCCAGATGAGGGGTGATATTCTCTCAAGAGTGGTTCTGTGAATGGCAATCCAATATTAAATCTACTAAGCAGAAGCTTGTCGCCATGATAACAGAACAGAGAAGAAGCTGTGAATGTTGGCAGGCATGGAGTGGAAAATGATGTATGTCTGGACTCTCATGCAGGCCTAATTTACTTTCTTGGCACTAACTGCAAAGAGCTACAAGGTGCACATACTATACTCTCAGAGAATTTAGAGGACTTGCAAAATCATACCTGATGGTGTAATTTGAGATTCCGAGGTGCACTGGTACACTGATAGCACAGTAAGTATATTGTGTATTTCTAAGATACTTTTGAAATCACTGACATAGAACACACACCTAAACCCCAAATTGAAATCAAGAGGGCACATAGAGCCCTGGGATAGCACCTTGGAAATAAACCAAGAGACATTCTCTTCTGCTTTCATAGTTTTGCTATGAAGGAACCGATAAATGCCTCCACGGAAAATAAGTTGATTGGCAGTGAGAGCAGAATGCGTTTACAGTTTTTACAGATTTCTCTCATCAATGTTACATAAACTGCAAGACGTTAAAACATGTAGTCATGGGTAGCAACCATTTCTGATCATGTTTATTAAGTCTAAGCCTTCTTGTTGGGCTTGGTTTTTATTGTGGTTTATGAATAATATGGATTCTCGTGGGGGCAGGGGAGGGGTTCTTGGGAAATGATGTTTGTGTATCTCCCACAGGGTGAGGATTTGCCTATGTGGCAAGGCAGATCACAGGGTGATTGGGAAGGGAAAGCGGGGAGAGAGTTGATTGGGAATTCAGGGAATTGATATGGAATGGGGCTAATAGAAAAGAATAATCTGATCTTTGGAGTCCATATCTTCAATTGATGGTTACAGATTTGGAACCAATTTATTGGCTGGGAATTTGCTGAAGCACATGATCTGTGGGACATATTGTCTATGTGATGAGGTCTATATTTAGGATATGTTCAATTAATGTGAAAAGGTTAATACCTATAAAAAAAGATCATGGAAGGCCCATGCCAATTTTCAAAATGGTGTGGCTGCCCTTTACCCTTACCATGTGGCAGAAGCTGCCCTATGGCACTGGTAGCCTCTGTCAAATGGTAAGGACAAAGGGTGGCTGGTGCCATTTTGACTAACTGCAGCTGCTATCCTGAGAGTGGGAGTTTACCTCTGGGGCCCCATGCTAGAACACCATGGATATTGGATGAGTCATAGGGGGGGGGGAGGGTGTCAGGAGGACGGGAGCTCTATATTTAAATAAATGGGAAGGATTGGTTTGGGCGTTGGGTTTTTTATGTGCATTTTTGGTTCCCCCACCTTATAAAACGGTAGGAAAAATAACACAAAAGTGTTTTTTCCTTTCATTTTGTTTTGTTTTCGCCGAAGTGCAATGCAATAGGAAATATCATCTGTATTTCCTGTTTCATTACAAACTAGCTGAACCCTGCCACGTGTTGCTGTGGCTGAGCCTGGTTAAGTTGAAAAAACAGAACAGAGCAGTAAAGGTTACAGTTAGTGGTTGTTTTTTTTTTACCCCAAATGAACAGCACCAGCAAAGAATAGTTTAAATATGCAAGCACACCTTCTTGGCCCCACCCCCCAACCCGGCGAAATAGAGCAACCCACGCTACAGCCCCCCTCTCGGGAGATGTGGAGAATGAGTGCCCCCCCCTGTGAAAAACACGCGGCGGAAAATAAGAACGGTCCTCCACCGTGCTCCTCCCCGGCTACCTGTGTAAACTGCCAGCCGGTGGCGAGGGTGTGTGCTAGGGTTTGTTCCACCGGCTGCCATGTCGCAAAACTTCACCGGTGAAAGTGGTGCATCAGGATTCCTGACCTAGTAAGGGCAAATGTCCGCTGAGGATATGGCGCCGACAGCCTCTTGCCCTTACTATGTCACATGGTGTACCGACGTCATTGTTGTCTCCGTATAGCATAGTAAGGGCAAGGTCCGCCGGCGCCATTTTTGTTGCTGGCATCCGACGGCCCTACTGAATGCAATGTGTCCCGGACCGTTCCTGTGGTGCCGGCGGAGAAGCACGGACTTGTTTCAGGTGTAGTGTGTGATCGGAGTGCAGTGCGTGGGTGGGTGGAAGAGGGTACTTTAATTTAAAATCGGAGGGTGTGTGAAATGCGTGGCTTCCCAATGTAGCAGCCAGGAATTTGTGTTTTGGTGTGTTTTGGGAGGGTGGGTGAAGTAAGTGACATTGGCAGGCGTGTGGGTGGGGTCTGTGGTGTGATGAGTGTGGATTTCTGTGTGTTATGAGGGAGTGTGAATGAAAGACAATAGCCCTGTGTGGGGGTGTGGTGTGGTGTGTGAGTGTGTGTGAAAGGTGTAAGAGGTTGCGCTTGCGCTGACGGCCACCAGATGTCGCTGTTTTGTGTAAGCAATTTTTAAACTTGTATTACCTGTCACAGGTGTGACCTATATGTAATGTAAGTGTATAAGATCCTTCCCGTATGGGAAGTGAATGTTGTGTGCAAATTTGAACGCATTCGGTTAAGCGGTTGGCGAGATTAGCGACGACGTACAAACTATTTAACATTTTTATTTATATAGATGACTTCCCATCCATAGTATTTAACGTCGAACAGCTACATGCTGACCTCCCTAATAGGGATGACAAGTGCTGGAGGTGTTGAGGAAATATTGGGACATTTTATCATATCTGGTGGATGTGCCCTGTTATAATTGAATTTTAGACATAAATGTCTATTTTGATATAGAGAATTATGGATGTTGACTTGGCTCTGTCTCCTAAATGTGCTTTATTAAATATATAAACTGTGCATAATGGCCAATATTCACAACTACTGTTACAACCCATCTTGCTGGCTGCTAGGTATGAGGTAGTATATTGTTGGAAATATCAGCAAGCCCTTCTATTCCAGATGTACTCATGTGTTTATGGAATAAGTAAAATTACAGCTTAAAAGAGATGCTCTGTTTCTAAATTTTAGACTATTTGGTTTTCCAATGTATATTGGAAAAATCTACAAACTCTGCATGGGCACTAATTATTGTAAATAATATGGTCCTATTTATTGAAATACATTTTTTGTACATTTTTATGTTTGTTGTAATGTATTTCATATTTATTTTGACTGTTATAACTATTTGATTGTCATGGGAACTCTGATTGGTTATATTGTTTTTTATAATAGGGTGAAGAGGTAAGAGGTAAGAGGGAGTGGGGTTTGTTGAGAAAGTTACGTTGAGAAGAAAAGTTCTGTTTTCTGCTACAGAGTTTATACCATTGACTGGGTGATTTGTTTCATTTGTATTTTGCTTGTACAACACAATGAACTTAAAATTGAAAAAATACACAGACAACGTTGGATTTTTCCTAAATTTTCAGTGAATTTATTTTGGTTTTTATTTTACAATGAAGAATAGGGATAAACCAAAAAACACCATTTGAAGGTTTTTTCCAGGTCAAACTCTGAAATCTTGGTTCTTCATTACTATTTCCAAAATTTGAATTTTTTCAGAGCATTTTTCACATCTTGATTTCTCAGACTGTAAATTATGGGGTTTAGCATTGGTATTAAAACTGTGTAGAGTAAGGAGAACAGTTTGTCTAGCTGTGGTGAATACATTGAGGGTGGTCTCATGTACATGCAGCTCAGAGACCCGTAGAAGACACTAACCACAATGAGGTGGGAAGAACAGGTGGAGAAGGCTTTGCTTCTCCCTTCTGAAGATTGGATTTTAAGAATAGTTTTTATGATAGAGATATATGATATCAGGATTAATACAAAGGGGAAGAGAAGTACAATCATCCCATTAATAAATATAAGGATTTCAAGGTCATAGGGATCACTGCAGGAGAGTTTTATCAGAGCATTGGGGTCACAGAAGAAATGGTTAATTAAATTGGAGCTACAGAAAGAAAAATTAGATATCAAAACTTCTACAGGAACAGCTTCAAGAGAGCCAGCTATCCAGGAAGCAGCTACAAGCAAGGCACATATTCTCTTATTCATCATGAGCATGTAATGCAAGGGGTGACAGATCGCCACATAGCGGTCATAGGCCATGGCAGTGAGAAGTGAGAATTCTGTACACATGAAAACCATGAAACAGTAGAGTTGTATCATACATAAAGAAAAGGAAATACAAACTTTTCCTGTGAAGAGATTGTTTAGTAACATCGAGAGGGTGACTGAAGTGTTACCAATATCTATGAGGGACAAGTTGCTGAGGAAGAAGTACATGGGTGTGTGGAGATGATGATCTGTCCACATTAATGTTAAGAAGCCAAAGTTTCCCAGCAGAGACATAAGGAAGGCCAATAAAACCATTACCGAAATGAGGAACTGCTGGTGCAAATTTTCTGAGAATAATAGAAGAATGAATTCTGTGGTCAAAGCCGCATTTTCCATCTTCATGGTTTCATTCATCTTAGTCTGTTTGGATATTACAGAATAAAGACATAATCAGTAAAATGAAATATAAAAATGTATATTTTACCAGTTGTCCCATACATGCATTCAGCTAATATAGGGGTCTATCAACTAATCAAAGAGGTGGCTTAGAAACAAAGGGTAAAAGGATTAGCATACAAAACACAATTATTCTCACAGAGGAAGAGGAATATCTATAAAGTCACGTGACAAAAGGTTGGGGAAAGCAGTGAGGCAGGTAAAGGAACCTTTAACAAGAATTAGTTGAGGATTTTGTAGCAAGAACATTAGGACAGGCATTGTTATCTGTGCCTCTCCAGCCACAGCAAAATAGGAGCCACTGGTAGAAGAAGCAGCAGGATGGGTTGTGACTCCCTGGCCCTACCAACTGGAAGAGGAGCCTGAGTGATCACCAGGGTAGGCATTTCCAGTCCCCACCAGCCAAAGATTAAGAAAAAATGGCAGCCACAGTGAGGGCTTCAGGAGCCTGAGGTCTGAGGGAAATAAGTGCATGCAGAGAAGGTGTGTGAAAAAGGAGAAATGCTGGTGTGAGAGTGGCAGGGAGAAGTTATTAGAGATGAAGGGTTGGGAGGAGGGAGAAAGGGAGAAAGGGAGAGAAATGGGGGATAAGGACTAAATCAGGGGACAGGTGGGAAGTGAATGGGTAGCTTAGCTGTAGATGGAAAAAGGAAGAATGAGGGTTGTGGAGAAAGTGTGAGCAAAGAGAGGGAGGAGGGAAGGTACAACATTGTGGGGGAGAGAGCATTAGGGAATGGAGTGGGTATGGTGTTAGACAGTGTGGAGGGGAAAGAATGCATAAAACACCCCCACACTGGTATCACACAGATCTATACACTAGGGGTGTGCATTCGGATTGACCGCATTAGTAAAACGCAACTCATATTTTTTTTTTACTTAAAAAATTGATTCGACATAAACGATCGGATTTCCCACATATCGAACATAGATATGTTCGATATGTGGGCCTCCTGACCCCCTCAAGCTGGCCAAAAGTTCTTTTTGGGCCGAACGAGCCGTCCGGCGCGAACGAGCCGGGAATCACGTGACGCCGCGTCACTCGACGTGCCACCGACGTCACATGCTTCTCGCCAAGGATTGCAGAAATGACGTCCTCACTCCTCGCTCGATCACCAGGGAGTTGTGGTAAGTCTGGGGGGGGGATTAAGGAGGGTGAGGGGGTTTAAAATTTTTTTTTGCACATATGTACATATACCCAACTCATTGGATTTTTTTTATGTCCAAATTGGCCGCAAGTGGGACCCCCTTTCGGACATAAAAAATATGAACATAAAATTTTGCTCTGCACATCCCTACTATACACACCCTTACACACATCCACCCATCCAATTATATATGTCATCAGAAAATATTGCTTTAAAAAGAGATCTTTCCCATTCTCCCTTCCCTCACTTTCTACACCTTCCTGACATCAACATCCTGCCACCTCTCATGGAATCTGCAAGACTTGCACTTGGAGCAACTGTAACCCTTACACGTCTGCTATTAGGATCTGCTTTCATTAGGAATGACACAGACAATGACTGTGATATTGTCTCCATCATTTCATGTTGCTTTTAAACCAAAATGTGGAAAAAACTGCACAGAATTTTGTATTTTTATCTACCATTTTGGGCACAATATTTCTGAATATTACCTACAATGCAAAAAGGGTTAGATTTTAAAGACATACACGCACACACACATGGATGCGTGATTTTATAACATGCGCACGGCGACGCATCTGGGCCTTCCCCAATTCTCTCCCAGGCCACTCAATTTAGGAGCAGACTGGGAGGGAACTTTCCTACCGCCTACCCTAACCACCCTTCCGCTTCCCCTCTCCTCCCCACCCTCTAAACCCCATTTTAAAAATGTTTTATCTTTTATTTTGCAAGTTAATTCAGGGCCAGCCCTGAAGTAAGTTGCATGCGCCAGGAGCCGGGACAGCAAGGAATGGCGCTGTCCTGTCCAGCCCCGCTCTGCCCCCCAGCCCTCCCCTTTACAAAGGCCTGGCTCTTGTACATGTAATGGGCATTACGAACATGTCCGGGATTCTTCTAAAAATGCGCGCGGCGTGCACAAGGCCTGGCCACGCATGTAACCCCCATTTTTTACGCATAGGGAGTATATAAAATTGGGTCTAAAGTGCATACGATTTTTCTAAACCTAAAAAAAAAAATTAAAAAAGAAGAAAAAAAACTTAACTGACAAAGAATTTGGATCCAAAATGAAATGAAACAGGTTTTTTTTTGCCTTAACATCCCTACAAACAAGCCTTCCCCCAAAACCATTAATCTTCCCTCGTGAATTATAATGTTATAATGTTTTTTAATTTGACTGTGCTCTAGTGCACTAGGTCCTAAAGTTTGCCTGTTGATTTGTTCCTGCGCTTTCCTCGCTCCTCTATTGGTTTCATTGCTCCCCTTCCCCACTCCCGTGTTTTTTGTAATTTCCTTCCTTACAGTTCGCTGTAAACCGATATGGTGTTCCAAATAATATCGGTATAAAAGTCCTTTTAAATAAATAATAATTAAATAAATACATGTCAAGGACTCCAAAACTGGCTCTTTTAAGAATCTATAACAATCATATCTATTCCCTCTTTGGTTCCTTGTCTCTCTTCCTTATATGTTTATAAAAGCAGATTTATATTTTCTGATACGCATGTTGTGTTATTTTCTGTTTGTACATCTGTTGGTCTAGTTTCCCTCCTTGACTTCCCTAATGATATCTTGAGCACCTAAACCAGGGCAAGAAATCCCCCATGCATTCCTTGATTAGCATTAG
Source organism: Rhinatrema bivittatum (assembly GCF_901001135.1). Lineage (NCBI taxonomy): Eukaryota > Metazoa > Chordata > Amphibia > Gymnophiona > Rhinatrematidae > Rhinatrema > Rhinatrema bivittatum. Next base: position 43,905,027 of record NC_042630.1, on the reverse strand, counting down.
GAAAGAGAAAAAATAAACATTGCAACAGAAATGAAAATACATATCGAATAGCTTGTTCCATGCATGCAGCAACTTCTGTTTCATGCAACACACTCAGTCAGCTGACCTTCAAATCTTCTATAGAAGGAGTTGACTGCTAATAATATTTTATTCAGTGCCACCTTCATGGACCATGCTGACTCTGTAATGATGTCTTGGAGGAAATGCTTATCTACACAGAATCTATTTCCCTAATAACCTACATCTCTTCACTATGGTCCTCTAAGTACTACCAACTGCACATTCTTCTCTGAATCCTCTCCCTTTTGATTCTGATACCTGCTACCACTTGCATTTTTTTCTCTGTCCTCTTGACTACTGTAAAAGTCTTGTTTTCTCTCAGTCCAGTGACTCCAAAACCCTCACGCTTGCTCATTGTACACCCATCTAGCCACATTTTTCTCTGTGAGAAATTCTTTCCTGTGTTACTTTGTTTCTACCCCTGTTGGAGGCTCACATTATGACTTCTGTGTCTACAGCCCATATATCTTGCCCCTGTTCCATCTGTGGATATACCTGAAAATTAAATATGCACAGATACCCCCTCATTTAATGGCTTATCGCATGTGAAAAGCACCAATAATGCATGCAATAGCACCAGATGATATGGTGTGATGCAAATCCGAATCACCAATGATAGCTACAACATTTTCAGGAGTGTTAAGCCGTGCGATACCTTGAGAGAGAGAGAGAGAGAGAGAGAGAGATGGCACCGGCCATCCATTGTTCCTACCATGTGATGGGGCTGACCAATGGCACCGGTAGCCCCTGTAACATCGTAAGGGCAAAGGGCCATCAGCGCCATTTTGAGTCGTAGCAGGCTCGACAGCCCGATGGAACAGAGAGATCGCTCACAGGACCCCGCTGGACCACCAGGGCTTTTAGTAAGTGTTAGGGAGGGATTGGGATGGTGGTGGTGGTGGTGGTGGTGGTGGGGGGGGGGGGGTTGTTGTAAGAAAGTGCAATTGAAGGGTTGAGGTGGTTTTTTTCCCGATTTGTTTTTTTTTAATTCATTTTTCCGGTTTTGGGTTCCAGCTTTGTTTTTTCTGGAAAATGATCCATGGGAAAACAAGTTTTCTCACGAACGACCTGACTGAAACCTGACCCGAGCCAGAAAAACAAAGCTCATCTTTACTTTGCATAGCTATTAGTGCAAATTGCAATAAACTCCCTATCACCATAAAACACACCCCTTTTCCCATCACATGCAATATTTACTGCATTTTGATAAATCCAGGCCAGACTCAATCCAGACTCAAACAGATGCCAGGAATGCTTATGATTTATATGGAAAAATTGCATGTGTAGTGCCTTATGGCAATGCATATGTAATAAAGATTTTAGCTGCTACGGAGGGTTCAAAATTTTCAAAATGTCATTCTGTTTTTTCAACTATCCACATTCTTCTCTGTGAGAAATTCTTTCCTGGTTTACTTTTGTTTCTACCCCTGTTGGAGCCTCACATTATGACTTCTGGGTCTACAGCCTGTATACCTTGCCCCTGCTCCATCTGTGGCAGATTTTTCATTAGAAAAGCTGTGTGGATATACCTGAAAATTAAATATGCATAGATAGTTTGCTACTCTGACTCAAACAGACCCCAGGAATGCTTATGATTTATGTGGAAAATTGCACGTGTTGTGCAATATTGGCATGCATATATAATAAACTTTTTAGCTGCAATGGAGGGTTCAAAATTTCAAAAATTTCAAAATGTCATTCTTTTTTTCTAACTCCCTTTGAGATGCCATCCTTATTAAATGTGGTACTGCAATTTTGCTTCTTATGATATTTGTGCAAAACAGATAACTCTGGATTGTTTTGTAATTACTTTCTTGATAAATTCATTTGTAGTATATAGGAAATTCAAAGTATATACACTGTTATAACATTATGTATAATAATTCATTTGATCATTGAATTCTCCTATAAAAATACATCCCCATTCTTTGATCTATGTAGTTAAATATATCTTAATAATAAAATTAAATTATACATGAGAAAGTTAACTATGAATTGACTTACGTTTTGCATTCATGGAGTGGAGCTGCTTTTTCTTCCATGAAGACCCACAGATTTCAAATCGACTTGGTAATAAATATTGTCAGAACTTCTGGTACCTAATCAATGAATCATGAGTGAATTCAGAGAAATAGGTTTCCAAAGAGAGTCAACAAATTTTATGTTTCATCATTACGTTTGTTGAAGTTTGTTTACTTGTTAATCTGCAAGGAGCAGTGATTCAACTCCAGACTGTACTGAAATGATTGTATTGTGCTTCTAAGGAAGGCAAGGGGGGTAACCTGCGGAGCGTGGCACTTACAATCTGAAACCAAACATATGGGATAACCTTCACAGAGCAACAGGTCCTACATTAAACACCTCACCGGCCAGACTAAATGGGTCATTTTAGTCTTTTTTTTCTAATCATTTTCTACATAACTAACTGGAAAAGCTGGAAAGCTTTGTGTTATGGTCACTTTGTGTAAGTTCTCACATAAAAGCATCACATTTAATTATCAGAATAAAGAATAGATCAATGACATTTAATGTTATTTTACTTTTTTTCTGCATCCAAAGAATAAAGTAATGAGATTTCTATGTGACAATGCTACATCAGAGGCAAGTATAACCAAGCAAGGTAGAACGGATACAATAGTTTATTACTGGTTGGCAATATATGTTTATTATATAGACAAATAAATAAACCTAGAGTCAGGGATCCTCGAATGTCAGAAAGTATTATTTCCTGCCCTTCATATTGAGAGTTGATTGGGGGTACAAGGTTCCCAATGGAATGGCTTACTCCTTGATGATGTTGTCAGGAAACATGTAGGAGGTTCTTGTGTGGCTCTTAGAGAAATGTAGGAGGAATCTCTCTTGGTAACTGACCCCTGCACTTTGGGCCTGTTAACATAGGGAATGTTGATGTATAAAATGTACACCTGTCAAAGATAGCAGCCTTCCTTTAGAGTAGGCCTTTAAGCTGTTGCTCATTTACATATTATTATCCTACTGAATATTTATTTATTTATTTAAAATTTTTATATACCGACGTTCATCAGGGATATCACATCGGTTTACAGTGTAACTAAAACAGGCGCCTGGGAGGGCGTTTTACATCGAACAGATATAATGAATTAACATATGAACAAATGAGGAGGGGAGATAAGGGCGGGAAATAATCAAACAAAACGTTATGAGCAAAATTTACAAATATATAGAGTATCAATATATACAAAGTATTCATAAAAATAGCAATGTCCTAGAGAGACAATTGTGTAGAGTAAGAAGAGAGAGGAGAGGGGACGGGGAGGGGGTGGGGGCAGGTAAGAGGGGAGGAGGGGTGGAGGGGGGTTAAAGGAGTAAGTGAACTGAGAAATAGGGGGCAGGTAGGAGGACTGAACATATAAGGGGCGAAGAAGGACCTAAGGGTGGGGGTGAGGAAAGGGGGAGAGGGTATGTGGGGATGAGTGGGGAAAGTGGGGAAATTAGGTGTATGCCTTGGTGAAGAGCCAGGTCTTCAGCTTCCGTTTGAATGTTTTTGTGCATTCTTCTTGTCGTAGTTCGACCGGCATAGTGTTCCAAAGGGTAGGCCCGGCGATAGAGAGCGCTCGGGCTCTCGTGGAGGTAAGTTTGTAATGTTTGGGAGAGGGTGTAGGCATGGAGGCGAGATGCTGGTGTCTGATGGGCCTGTTGGATTGGTGGAGGCGGAAGGATTCGTTGAACCAGTTCATTTCAGGATTGTATAAAGCCTTGTGGACAAGGGAGAGAGCCTTATATTGGATGCGTGATGCAATTGGGAGCCAATGTAAGTTTTTTAATACCGGTGTGATGTGGTCATTTCTGCGTGAGTTGGTCAAGATCCGGGCTGTTGTGTTTTTTGTAATATTTGAATGGGTTGGATGGCGTTGTTCGGTAGACCAAGGAGGAGAGCATTACAATAGTCGGTTTTGGCAAAGATGGTGGTTTGTAGAACTGTGCGGAAGTCGGGGGGATGAAGTAGGGGTTTTAGTTTTTTTAGGGAGTGTAGTTTAAAAAATCCATCTTTTAGTATATTACTTATGAATTTCTTAAGCGAGAGATGGTCGTCAAGGATGACACCCAGATCACGGACTTGCTGGGCAAATGGTGTATGGATAGTGGGGGGGTTAGGATGATTTTGGGGTGAGATGAACATGATTTCAGTTTTAGTAGTGTTAAGAGCTAAATGGATGGAAGCTAAGAGCTTGTTTATGGATTGGAGTGTATCCTTCCAGATGTCCATAGCTTTTGGTAGGGAGTCAGTGATGGGTATGAGCAACTGGACATCATCAGCGTAGACAAAGTGAGGCAGCTTGAGACTAGAGAGGAGGTCACAGAGGGGTAGCATGTAAATATTGAAGAGGGTTGAGGACAGAGATGAGCCTTGTGGGACACCCTGATTGAGGGGGATGGTTTTGGATTCGTGATTTCCTAGTTGGATTTTGAAGTTTCTGTTACTGAGGTAGGAGTTGAACCAGTTATGGGCAATACCTGTGACGCCAATTTCAGTTAAGCGTTGTAGGAGAATGGAATGGCTGATGGTATCAAAAGCGGAGGAGATGTCGAGAAAGGCGAGAATAAATGATTGCCCTTTGTCAAATCCTTTAAGAATATGGTCTGACAGGGAAAGTAGAAGTGTCTCAGTGCTGTGGGATTTCCGGAATCCGTATTGAGCAGGTGCTAGGATACGGTTATCTTCGAGGTATTCTGAGAGTTGTTTGTTAACAGTTTTTTCGAGGAGTTTAGAGATGAAGGGGAGATTAGAGATGGGGCGGTAATTGGCGAGGTCAGAGGGGTCCAGTTTAGGTTTTTTTAAGATAGGTTTGACGATTGCCTGTTTAAGGGGAACAGGTACTTGCCCATTGCCTGTTTAAGGGGAACAGGTACTTGCCCAGAGTTGATGGACAGATTAATGATGTTTGTTAACGGTTTAGCGATGAGGCTAGGGATGGAAAGTAGATGTTTGGTGGGGATTGTGTCCGAGGGATGGGAGGAGGGCTTGGCTTTCTTGATGAATGATTCTATTTCAAGTATTGAGGTGCAGTCTAGGGAAGAGAGGGGTTTGGTGTTGTCACTAGAGGTAGTGTGGTTGAAGTTAAGTTTGGGGAGGCAGAAGGGAGTGGTAGAAGTAGTATTGAAGTTGGACAGCAATTTGTCTATTTTGGTTTGGAAGAACGTGGCAAGTTCTTCACATTTGGGTTTAGCTATTTCATCTGGAATGTCTGGAGCTGCTGACTTGGTGAGTGAGGCTACGTAATCAAAAAGTACTCTAGGGTTGAATTGGAATTGATGTATTTTAGTAGCGAAAAAGTCACGTTTTGTCTTGTTGAGTTTTTCGCTGTATAAGTGTAAGGAGGATTTGAATTGGGCAAGGTGTGTAGGAGAGGGATCGTTGCGCCAGATCTTTTCAGATTTTCGAAGGCGTTGTTTTAGGTTCTTTAGTTCTTGGGAATACCAAGGTTTCCTTTTTTCATTGTGTAGAGGAGAGATGAGTTTTGATTGCAAGGGGCAGATGGTGTTGGCTATATTATTGGTAATATCGTGCCAGGAAGTGAGTGCTGTGTCTGCATTAGTGAGATCTAGTTGATCGAGATTGTTAGAGATCGCTGAGATGAGGTCATCTCTAGTGCAGTTTTTCCTGTAGTGAATAGTTTTGTTAGTGTTAATATGGCGGGAGGGTGTCTTGTAGGAGAGGGAAGCTTCGATAAGGTAGTGGTCTGACCAGGGAATAGGTGTGTGGGAGGGGGGGTCAACCTGGATGAGAGCATTGGTGAAGAGGAGGTCAAGGGTGTGACCCGCCTTGTGAGTGGGGAAGTAGATAGACTGCCTGTATCCTAATGCGTTCAGTGAATCTAGGAATGCGTCACAAGTAGGGGAGCGGGAAGTAATACCGACATGGAGGTTAAAATCTCCTAGAATGATTGCTGGGGTGTCAATGGATAAGTTCTCTGCAATGTATTCTATGAGAGTTGAAGGGTTACTGTGGAGGGTTCCTGGGGGGGCATAGACAAGACATATTTGCAGATTGGGAGATTTGAAAAGGCCTATTTCAATTTTTTGGGGGGAGGGGATAGAGTAGAGAATCATATTAAATTTTTTCTTTATGGCTAAGAGTAAGCCTCCTCCTTTCTTTTTAGGTCTAGGGATAGAGAAGAATACCAGGCAAAATGAAATATTACCCTTCATACTAAAAGAATCATGACCTAAAATATTTTTAGCTGTAACTGTATTTAGTCAGTCTCATTTTGTTTCTCAATCATACTAACATTCTTCCTTTAGTCCTTTATTGCTGATCAGGAGGGATTGCTTTCATATTTAGTTATTTTGACTTTGATAATTGACTTAGAATTTAAAAAATGAGAGAAAATGGCTTTGTTCTTAATTTTTTTTAATTTAAGGTTCACTTTCCATTCACTTAAGATGGATTGCATTCAGTTATTATAGGTATCTCCCTATCCCCAGAGAGCTCACAATCAAAGTTTGTATCTGACGGATGCCTGAGTTTTGCTCCCATCCTAGAGAAGCCTAATCTGCATCATATCGTGATATCAGTCTTTCACCGCCCCCCCCCCCCCCCATCATATACAGCTCTGCAGTAATCCAAAAGAATTGTATGTGATGATCCGAAGACGGAAAAGCAATGTGACAAGGGATTAGCTAAAGCCAGAAGAAGGCTGGGCTGCGTAGAGGGATAACCAGTAAAAAAAAGTGAGGTGATAATGTCCTGAATAGGTAGTGAAGCCTCACCTCGAGTACTGTGTACAGTTCTGGAGCCCTTATTTGAAATAGAATAGAGACAGAATGCAGATGGTCCAGAGAAGGGCAACCAAAATGGTATGGGGCAGTATCTGAAGACTTATGAGGAGATGCTGAATGATCTGAATATGTATATCCTGGAAGACAGGAAGTAAAAAGCAGATATGAGCTGCAAGGAAGTAAAGCTGCAAGGAAGTAAAGAGGACATCTGAGCTGCAAGGAAGATGGGGCAATGAAGAAGCACTATGGGCCAACCTAAAAAAAGATGGGACATCCATTTTTATTGGGGTGGTTTACAGGCCTGCAAACCAAAAGGAAGAGCTTGACAGAGATCTGGTTGAAGACATCCAAAAGATGGGAAAGAAGGGAGAAGTGGTGATTGTTGGAGACTTTAATTTGCCTGATGTAGACTGGAGAATCCCGTCTGCAGAATCTAACAATAATAGAGAAATAGTGGATGCCATGCAAGGAGCTTTGTTCAAACAAATGTTAATGGAACCCACGAGAGAGGGAGCTATACCTGATTTAGTGCTCACTAATTGAAATAATATCTATGATGTCCAGGTGGGTGACCACCTCACGACCAGTGATCATCAAACGGTATGGTTTCATATCACACAAAGGATATGGAGAAGAAGCACGAAGACCCAAGTTTTGCAGATCAAAAACACGGACTTTGATGAAATGGGGAAGTACCTGGAGGAAGAAAAATTAGGCTGGGAGAACAAGAGAGATGTGGAACAACAGTGGACCAAACTAAAAGGAGCAATTACCAAGGCAACTAATCTATATGTTAGAAAAGTAAAGAAAAGAAAAAGAAAAATGAAACCAATCTGGTTCTCAAAGGAGGTGGCTGACAAACTAAAGGCTAAAAGAACAGCGTTCAAGAAATAGAAAGGATCCCAAAGGGAGGAGCACAATGAAGAATATCTGGTAGAACTGAGGGAGACAAAGAAAGTAATCAAGATGGCAAAAAGTCAAGCAGAAGAAAGGATTGCCAAAGTGGTAAAGAGAGGTGACAAAACATTTTTCAGATACATCAGTGAAAGGAGAAATGTTCAAAGTGGTATAGTGAAATTGAAAGATGAAAAGGATCAATATATGGAGAGAGACAAAGACATGGCAGAAATATTAAACAAATACTTCAGTTCTGTGTTCACTAAAGAAGACCCTAGAGAAGGACCATCGCTAGTTAACAAGAAACTGGAGGGGAATGGAGTAGATGTAACTCCATTTACAGTAGAGAATGTATGGGAAGAGCTGGGGAAACTGAAAGTGGACAAAGCCATGGGGTCTGATGAGGTTCATCCCAGGATACTGAGGGAGCTCAGAAATGTGCTGGCGGGTCCGCTGTGTGACCTGTTTAATAGATCCCTAGAAACGGGAGTGGTGCCGAGCGATTGGAGAAGAGTAGTGGTGATCCCGCTTCACAAGAGTAGAAACAGAGAAGAGGCTGGTAACTACAGACTGGCTAACCTCACCTCGGTGGTGGGAAAAGTAATGGAGTCGCTGTTGAAAAAAAGAATATTGAACTATCTACAGTCGGAAGAATTGCTGGACCAGAGACAGCATGGATTCACCAAGGGAAGATCCTGTCAGACAAATCTGATTGACTTTTTTGACTGGGTAACCAAGGAATTGGATCGATGAAGAGCGCTCGATGTCATCTACTTGGACTTCAGCAAAGCTTTTGATATGGTTCCGCACAGGAGACTGGTGAATAAAATGAGAAGCTTAGGAGTGAGTGCCAAGGTGGTGGCCTGGATTGCAAACTGGTTAACGGACAGAAGACAATGTGTGATGGTAAACGGAACTTACTCTGAAGAGAGAGCGGTGTTGAGTGGAGTACCGCAAGGATCAGTGTTGGGACCGGTCCTGTTCAATATCTTTGTGAGCGACATTGCGGACAGGATAGAAGGTAAGGTTTGTCTTTTTGCGGATGACACTAAGATCTGTAACAGAGTAGACACGCCGGAAGGAGTGGAGAGAATGAGACAGGATTTAAGGAATCTGGAAGAGTGATCAAAGATCTGGCAGTTGAGATTCAATGCCAAGAAGTGCAGAGTCATGCATATGGGGTGTGGAAATCCAAAAGAACTGTATTCGATGGGGGGAGAAGGGCTGATGTGCACGGAGCAGGAGAGAGACCTTGGGGTGATAGTGTCTAATGATCTGAAATCGGCAAAACAATGTGACAAGGCGATAGCTAAAGCCCGAAGAATGCTGGGCTGCATAGAGAGAGGAATATCGAGTAAGAAAAGGGAAGTGATTATCCCCTTGTACAGATCCTTAGTGAGGCCTCACCTGGAGTACTGTGTTCAGTTCTGGAGATCGTATCTCCGAAGGGACAGAGACAGGATGGAGGCGGTCCAGAGAAAGTCGACCAAAAAGGTGGATGGTCTTCATCGAATGACTTATAAGGAGAGATTGAAGAATCTAAATATGTACACCCTGGAGGAAAGGAGGAGCAGGGGTTATATGATAATGATACATACTTTCAGATACTTGAAAGGTTTTAATGATCCAAAGACAACGACACACCTTTTCCGTTGCAAAACAAATCAGCAGAACCAGGGGTCACAATTTAAAACTCCAGGGAGGAAGACTCAGAACCAATGTCAGGAAATATTTCTTCAAGGAGAGGGTGGTAGATGCCTGGAACACCCTTCCAGAGGAAGTGGTGAACACCAAAACTGTGAAGGATTTCAAAGGGGCATGTGATAAATAGTGTGGATCCATAAAGTCTAGAGGATGTGAATGAAGAGAAGATGCATGGGGGTGGTTTGCGGGAATGACGGATACTACCTGGAGATTAATATCCTTATTCATTAAACATACACGCAGTTAATGCGACTCCAACATTGCTCTATGCTTCAACGGCAAGAGGAAATGTGGAAAAAAGGATTTGCATCCACATAAAAGCAGGGGAGTAGCTTGCTTATTATGGTGGTTACTACCCCAAACCAATTAGCTATATACTTCACTTAGCTACAGCTCCAGCACTGCTGTCTACAATGGTGGGGGTGGAAGGGAAATAGAACCAAAAAGTTATTTAAAGGGACAAGAGTAACAGAAAAGTATGAAAAAAAATAATTGTGAAAGCGTGCTGGGCAGACTGGATGGATCGTTTGGTCTTCTTCTGCTGTCATTTCTATGTTTCTATATGATACAGACCTTCTGATACCTGAAAGGTTTCAATGATAACACAAACATCAAACCTTTTCCATTGGAAATAAATCAGTAGAACTAGGAGCCATGAAATGAAACTCCAGGGAGGACAGTGCAGAACCAAATTCAGGAAATATTTCTTTGAGAGAGTGGTGCATGCCTGGAATGCCCCTTCCAGAGTAGGTGGTAAAGATGAGAACAGTGAATGAATTCAAAGGTGCATGGGATAAACTTTGTGTATCCCTAAATGCCAGAGGATGGAAATGAAATGAAGAGTGCATGGGGGTAACTTGCTGATACGGCGGTTACTACACTTAACTAATAAACCTTGATACTTTTGATGCAACTGCAACATCACTCTCTGCTTTGACGGAGGGGGGTGGTGGGTGGCAGGAAAGAGGAATATGGATTCAGAGAAGACTAACATGACTTTTTTCAGTCTGTGGTACTAATGTTCAGACAGGACAAAAACATAAGCACAAACAGCAGCCCTGGCTGATACATGGGGGTAACCTGCATGGCATGACAGATACTACCATGGGAAGCTTGCTGGGCAGACTGGTTTGATCATTTGGTACTGTTCTGCTATCATTTCTATGTTTATGTTTCATCGAAATCTTGTTAACACTCTTTTGAGCTGATTTTAATTGAGAATTGTCTGGGATGGCTGCAGAATGGAAAACCATGGACTTAAAACAGTTTTCTTTTGTGAAAATGGATGACGGGAGTGGCACTGGCACATATACAAAAAGCGGGCTGCAAGACCCTCACCTTAATTAAATCTCAGAAGAAGAGTAATATTCCCTCCCAAGTGGCTCTGTGAATTGCGGGCCAATATTAAATCTGATCAGCAGGAACTGGTCCCCATGATGATGGAACTGACAGAAGAAGTGGCAGATATTGGCAGGCATGCAGAAGAAATAGATGCATGTCTGTACTCTCATGCAGTCCTGATTTACTCTCTTTTCAGTAACTACAAAGAGCTACAAGCTGCACATACTACACTCTCAAAGAAATTACAGGAATTGGAAAATCATACCTGATGATGTAATTTGAGATTCCATGGTATACCGTAGACTCCAGAGAATGCTCACTGCAGGGTGACTATATTATGCATTTGAAGGATGGTTTTGGTGTCCACTGACATAGCAGAATACACACCTGAACCCCTACCTGAAATCGAGAAGGTGCATACAGCCCTGCTACAGTGCCTTGGAAATAAACCAAGAGACATTGTGGTCTGCTTTCATAACTTTGCTATGCAAGAACAAATATATGCTGCTACGAGAAAGAACGATGCATAGCAGTGGGAGCAGAATGCGTTTGCAGCTTTTACAGATCTCTCTCCATCAATGTTATGTAAACAGCAAGAGTTTAGAGAGATTACCACTGCCCTCTGCAGAGAAAGTATACAGCATCATTGGCTCTTCCCTTTTGGCATTGTGTTTACCATCAGCACATCTACCACAAAAGCAAAATTGACTTTGGAGGCAGAATTGGCTATCAGAGAAAAAGGTTTCACCATAAAGTGTGCTTCTCCTCCCTCATCTTCCACTTCTTTGGTCCTGCATGATGATCGCCCTAGATGGCAACAAATTGAAATGGAAGGAAGGAGGCTTCAGAGGTACTCAGGGTGACCACCAGTTTTCAGTGATGTAGTGACCTAGGAGAGTTGGGACTTGTCTCTATTTTCAGTTGTGTATTTACTGCAGTGCTGTGATATTTTAATTAGGTTGCACTCAGAACCTTATTCATGGGTAGCAACCATTTTTTATAATGTTTCTTGTTGGGCTTGGTATTTGTTGTGGTTCATGAATAATATGACTTCTCAGGAGGGCAGGGGAGGGGTTCATGGGAAATGATGCTTGTATCTCCTCCACAGGGTGAAGATCTACATATGGAGCAAGGCAGATCACAGGGGCATTTGGAAGGGAAAAGAGGGAGAGGGTTGATAGGGAGTTGATATAGAATGGGGGCTAATGGGAAAGAATAATCTTATCTTGGGAGTCCATAACTTATATTAGTGGTTACAGATTAGGAACCAGTTTATTGGCAGGAATTTGCCGTAAGAGATAATCTGTGGGACATATTGTCTATGTGATGATCTCTAAATTTAAAATATGTTCAATTAAGGATTTAATACATATAGAAAGAAACAATTGAAGGCCCGTGCCATTTTTCAAAATGTTGCTGACTGCCCTTTACCCTTACCATGTGACATGGATTACAGGGTCTGCCCAATGACACCTGTAGCCCCTGTGACATGGTAAGGGCAAAGGGCAGCTGGTGCCATTTTGACTAATGGCAGCCACTGGTCTGGGAGGGGATGGTCACTCCCGGGTCCCCCACTAGACTTCCACGTATATTGAGTGATTCCTGGGGGAGTCGGTAGAATGTAGGGGCTCTATATTTAAACAAATTTGAAGGGTTGGGTTAGATTTTTAGTTTATTTTGGTTTTTCTATAATATTCTCTTTGTTCCCCTACCCCATAAAATGATACTAAAATGACACTACAAATGGTTTTAATGTTATGTATAAAAATTTAATTGATCATTGAATTATCCACTAAAAATACATCCCTATTCCTTGATCTATGTAGTTAAATACAGCTTTACAATAAAATTAAATTATACATGAGAACATTAATTATGAATATGCTTACTGTTTGCATTCATGGAGTGCAGCTGCTTCCTCTTCCATGAAGACTCACAGATTTCAAATCGACCTGGTAATAAAGACTGTCAGAACTTCTGGGACCTGACGAATGGATCACGAGGGAATTCAGAGAGAGCAGGATTCCAAAGTCAGTCAACTAAAATTATGTTTCATCATTTAGGTTTGTTTTCTTTGGGCTGAGGGGGTTTAGTTTTAAGCTAAAACACTAGGGTAATCTGTATGGAGCAATGGTTCAACCAAGACTGTACTGAAATGATTGTAAGGTACTTCTAAGGAATGCAAGGGGTAACAAGCCTAAACTGAAGGCTTGCGGAAAGTTGCACTTACAATCTGAAACAGAACATAAGGGATAACCTTCACAGAGCAGCAGGTCCTACCCTAAACACCTCTCTGGCCACACTAGATGGGTCAGTTTAGTCTTTATTTTTCCTGCCATTTTTTTACTACATAACTATCTTGCTGTGGACTGTAATTTGATAATGCAAATAATTGAGGACAATAGCAGCGTATTATAAAGTTTATAGAATAGATTTCTTTGAGATGCATATTATGGGGTAGATTTTAAAAGATGCACATGCATGGTTATAAACGCGTGCAGGGCTGTTCACATTGCGGGTGGCATGTATTTTACAAAGTTCAAGCATATGTGCTCGAACTATGCAAAATATGCACGTTTCACCCACGACTTGAGTGCGTCTGTTGTGCGCAGCGTACGTATTTGTACGCACATATATTTGTGCACACTAGAGATGTGAATCATGTGCCAGATCATCTTAATGATCAGGTTCGGCTGGGGAGGGGGGGGAAATCTGATCGTTAAGATATGTGAATTGTTTTTTTAGGGAGGCCCGCGCCGCTAAAAAAAACCCACCCGACCCTTTAAATCGACCCCCACCCTCCCGACCCCCCCAAAACCTTTTAACATTACCTGGTGGTCCAGGGGGGCCTCAGGGGACGATTTCCCATTCCCAGGCATCAGCTGCGCTAAAATAAAATGGCGCCGATGCCCTTTTGCCCTTACCATGTGACAGGGTATCCGTGCCATTGGCCGGCCCCTGTCACATGGTAGGAGCACTGGATGGCCGGCGCCATCTTTAAAGATGGTGCCGGCCATCTTTACTCATCAGCCCCTATAATAGGGGCTGATGAGTAAAGATGGGTGGCGCCATCTTTACTCATCAGCCCCTATAATAGGGGTGGCATTGGCGCCATTTTTTTTAGCGCAGCTGATGCCTGGGAACGGGAAATCGTCCCCCGAGGCCCCCCTTGACCACCAGGTAATGTTAAAAGGTTTTGGGGGGGTCGGGAGGGTGGGGGAGGCTAAGGGGGGGGGGGGGTCGATTTAAAGGGTCGGGGTTTTTTTTTTTTATCAGGCCATCGGCGCCATTTTAATTAGTGGCAGCCAAAATGGCGCCAATGGTCCGAGAGTGGGAGATTGCGCCGGGACCCCACCCCATTGGACCACCAGGTAATTTAACATTTTTGGGGGGTTCGAGAGGGTGGGGGAGGGTAAGGAATTGGTTTTAAAGGGTCGGGGTGGGTTTAGGGGTTGTTTTGGTGTGCCGGATTTCCCGCCCTCCCCCAAATAATTCCCGTGCCCTATTTAACGATTTAGGACGATTTATGACGATAAATCGGGGGCATTTGTATTGTATCATGCACTCTGACGATTTAGGACGATTTAGGATGATTTTTAAATTATCTGACGATAATTTTAATCTTTCAAAAACGATTCACATCCCTAGTGCACACTATGCATTCGAGCGCGCACCCATGCACTCGCCAACGCTAGGTTGGGACTTCCTTCTCCTCTAGTGCATGCAAAATGGCTGGTAGGGGTAGGCTGCCAAACTTCACCACCAGGAACGTTGCTCTGCTTGCATCCCTGGTAGTGGAGAAAGAACAAATTTTGTTCCCAATCAGAGGCCAGAGGATTAACTACCCCCCTTGAGGAGGGCCTGGCAGGAGGTGCAGGTCCAATTTAACCAGCCAGCTTCGCACTCTCGTGGAGTAAGTTGTCAGTCTTTACAGTTATGCAATCTACTGCAGATGGGGGCACTGAGGAAATGTAAAGGTCGGGTTAGGCCTGGGAGGAGGAAAGTGAGTGAGAAACAGAGTGTTGTAGTGTAGGGTTTTGGATGGAGAGTGTAATGTAAACCCCAAAGATTATTTGCATTGCTTATTTGCTACATTGCTATTGAACCTCAGTATCATGGTTCTTCATGGTAGCAAAATGTTGGTATAGCACTCATTGTCACATACCAGTATGCAAGTCCTGTTAGCACCTACACTCATGGTACTCTTTCCATTTTTTCCAATAGATAGAGGACCTGAAGAAGGCCCAGTGACTGTGCCTAAAGAAGAGGAGGTGGCTAGATCTGCTGTGGGCGGAGCTGGCTGAGCCTGGTGGTAAGTGAGCCTTCCATGCTAATGGAATGTTCTTACATGATTTTCCACATGAATGTACTGTTTATTCTGACCCTTCCTTTTGTTTTAAATGCTGCAGAACTTGAACAGGAACAGGAATGCCAGGCCCAGCTCCAGCATCAGAACCAGCAGCAGCCACTCTTGAGGGGGGGGGGCGGATTCTCCCTCCCCCCCAAGGCAAAATTGCAGGCGGCCGTCACCTCCCAATGAAGAGGCGCACCCCGGGCCTCTCCCTAGCTCCCCCCCACATAGGGCATCCTCCCCATTTTGCCCGGGGAGTTAGGTATGCGGGGACACAGGCGGGCCCAGCCTTTGCTGGCCCATGAAGGCATACACGGCCCTTTGGTTCCTCACCCCCTCCCTCACATCAGCAGCACAGAGTTTCATCGTCGGGAGCACCTTCTCCCCATGATGAGCCTCTGAGTAGGCGGGAGTTTCGGGCTTTCGTGAGGGGGGTGAGAGCAGAACTGAGGGGCGGGCATGCCTTCAAGAAGAGGATGGTCGGGACCACGGATGGGATCCTCAGGGCTGTACAGTTGCTGGGTGCAGTTATAAGGGCCCTGGGTGTTCTTATCTTGCGGTCCTGACCACCCTCCCATGTCCCTGCCTCCCTAACTCCCCGGGATTTTTTGTTTTCTGTAAATAGTTTTGTTCCCTAGTTCTCCAATTCCCATCCTTGTTATTTTAAGAAACATTTTCTATAATTTTAAAAGATTAAATATTGTGCACAAATGTTCAATTAAAAGTTGTAACTGTTTTCCACAGGTGTGTTTAGTTTAGATGAGGGCTGAGTAGTTGAAGTGAGGGGGCTGATGGATAGAAGGCAGAAGGGGGGTCATGGATGGAAGGGGGGGTCATGGAAGGGGGGTGGAATGGATGGGAGGGTGTTGGCAGGGGGTATGGGTGAAGCAATGGTGTGTGAATATAGTAATAAAAAATAACATGCTCAAAGAAAAAGAGAGTGGTTTCTTTGATGGTAACACTTCAGCAAATCTTCCAGTGGTCAAGGAGGAACAACCAGTGACAAACCAAGGAGGTGTTGCACAGTCAGCATCACCAGTGTTGCAATGAAGATCGGCAGCACCGTCACCAGCTACACAAAGAGCCATGATGTCAGACTACATGGACATGCAACACATATAGAAAAACACATGACTAAGAATTCCTAGCTATCTTCTCATTATTTCTTCACAGCTGTGGACTGCAGGGAGGCACTCAGGGCTGTGTAGCAAAAACCTTTTTTGGTTATATCTAGGTTTATGTGTTTATTTTACACATTGTAACTAATATGTCTGACAGAGGAAAGATTAAACACTCACAGGGGGTAGTTGTAGTGCACATATGGATTGTAAAGAACAGATGGTGAAGGAGGAACTGCTGAGGGACAGAACACCATTGTACTTATCAGCTCTATACCGTTTTCTGCTATTAGACAGAATACCAACTCTTCAGTACTATACAAACCGTGAAGCCATGTATAGGGGGCAGCTATAGGCCAAAATATATCAGCAAATATATTTCAATGAAATTGCCTAATTCATCCTGGTTCGGGGAACCCCAAAACTAAACCAAATTTTCCTGAAATTCGGTTTTTGGGTTAGTGCGCACTAATTCCCATTAGTGTACACTAAACCTAAATTCGGATCCCCCAAATTTCAAAGGCCCGAACTGCATGAAATAAGAAATTTCATGTGGTGGGCCGAAAATGAAGCCAGGACCAAAAGATTTGGGCTTTGCACATCTCTATTGTTACCTATCAATTTACTATTCTTTCATATCCACATTTTTCATCTTGTAGACCCCATTCACATGCTCATATTTTTTAGGACATGAAAAGCAATTTAGTTTTTGTAACCTCACCACTTTTATAGAGCTTCAGGTTGCCTCCAGCCTGGAAAAAAAACAATGTTGTCCCAGGTATGTAATACAGGTCCCCTCTACCTCTCAAAAGGCTTCAACATGCAAAGCTATAGAATACCATCTGGCTACAAGAAATTTAGCAGAGTTAGTACAGTGGGAAGAGATTCAAGTGACATACAAATGTGAGCCGCTACAATACATCAGTTATTGAACTCACTTAGGCATGTGAGAAGCAGACAAGACATTTTGGAAAGCAAAAGTCTGGCATGGATCCTTTAACAGAGAAAACACTGAAAAGTCCAAATTGGAGATACAAACTCTCTACACAAATATCCCAGAACTGATAAATATTATTAACATTACCCCATAGGCATAAATTTGCAAACCATTCTTACCTAAACATTTTACTCTTGTTCCTATTGCCGCAGCATACAGCTCACCAGTATGTGCACATACTTGTGAACACCGCAGGATCTGGCTCGCAAGGTCAGAGAGAAGATCAACTCATTGATAGGCAGCTGCTAACCAGCCCACTCCCCCACCCAGCAAGGCAGCCAAGTGTTCAGGGTCTCCACAATGATGAAGCTTTACCTTCCAAACGCTCGCCTTGATTGCTTAAACAGCCTCAGCACAGAAGGTATAGTGCCCATAATAGCCCTTGTGTACACTGCAGGATCTGGCTTGCAGGGTCATAGAGAAGATCAACTCATTGATAGCTAGCTGCTAATCAAACCACTCCCTCACCCAGCAAGGCAGTCAGGTCCTCCCCAATGTTAAAGAGTAGATGGAGCTTAAGCCGAATGGCTATTAACTCTTGTAAGTAAAGAATCTTCAATTCCCTGCTGAAATGAAACAGCACGCACATGTGCGCCAGCAATGTCAATTGTAAAGTGCACAAATCAACTCACACACACACATGTTGGATATCATTTACAATTGCTTTATGCACAAATTTACCTGCGCGCACATGTCTATCAATGATAGGCTGCTCGCATAAATCAGCCAGCGCGCACATGTTCTGCATCAATTTTAATGGCCGGTGCGCTTAATTACAATACGCGCAGATAGGACCCACCTTATCTAAGGCAGCTGTGGATAGAGTTGGCCAGCTAGACACCATGCCTCGTCTATGGAAGGAAGGTGAGCATAGTAATATTTTTTTTTATGTAGGCTGTACTCATATCCATCAGGCACTTCTTATTAAGCCAGCCTTCTTAAAGCTACTCCCATAGTAAATAGTTTAGTTTAGTTTATTGGTTTTTATATACCGACACATCAGACAAGCCTTCACATCGGTTTACACATAATAAAAAGATTAGAAATACAATAATCATAAATAGTAACAGCTAAAACTATATAAGGTAAAAGAATAAATTAGCTGTTAAGAAAGATAAAATCATAGATTAAATAAATAGCATAATCATAAAACACTAAGATACAATTAAACTAAAATATAGGGAATAGCTCATCAGAATGGTTTGCTTATTTCTGGTCATGCTGGTTAGCTGATTCATATTCTGCAAATGCGCATTTAAACAGCCAAGTTTTTAAATCAGCTTTAAATTGCTTTTTTTCAGTTGTTAATCTCAATGCTGTAGGTAAGGTATTCCATAGTTTTGTTCCTGCAATGGAAATAATACGATCCCTTACATGGGACAATCTAGCTGATTTGATAGTTGGTATTGACAGAAGGCCTTTGTCTGCCGATCGCAAGTCTCTTTGAGGTACGTGAAGACGAATTGAGGTATTCAGCCATTCGGTGTTTTCGCCATAGATAACATTATGGATTATGCAGGCTGCTTTGTACTGGATAGGGAGCCAGTGCAGTTCAATCAAAGTTGGTGTGATATGGGCACACTTTCTCTGTCCGGTCAAAATACGTGCTGCAGCATTCTGCAGCACTTGTAAAGGACGAATACTAGATTGTGGCAATCCAAGAAGTAAAGCATTGCAATAGTCAAGATTTGCAAATATAAGACACTGTAAAACAGATCTAAAATCGGAAAATTCTAAAAACGGTTTTAATCTCCGTAATGTAAGTAATTTAAAATAACCGTCTCTTAACTTCAAAGAGATGTGTTTTTTAAAAGAGAACTCGGTATCAATAATAATGCCTAGGTTACGAGTGTTAAAACAGGGATTTATCATTATAGTATCTGAAAAGGACAGCGCAGGAATACTAGTAATGTGACATTTTCGTTCAAAGAACAGAATTTCTGTTTTGTTTGTATTTAAAATAAGGTGGAGATGATGTAGTAATTTTTTTAAAGATAACATATATATTTTAATTAAAGCTAGCGTATCTGGAATCGAAGTTTCAATAGGTACTAAAAATTGGATATCATCTGCATACACATAAAATTTCAATCCTAAACTGTTTAAAAAGTGGCAGATTGGTAAAACATAAATATTAAAAAGTGTAGCAGACAATGTGGACCCCTGTGGAACACCTGTAGGTAAAATCACCTTTTCTGAGACGGTATGATTAATTTTCACTTGATATGAGCGGTTAAAAAGAAAAGAAGAAAACCATTTAAAAACAGTGTCCTTTAAACCAATCTCCGATAGACGTTTCAGTAATGTGCTATGATCAACAGTGTCGAATGCTGACGACAGATCTAATAAAACTAAAAAATAACTTTTTCCAGTGTCAAACCCTCTTAGTACAGTATCCATAAGCGCAATAAGTAACGTCTCAGTATTAAAATTTTTTCGAAATCCGAATTGATTGGGAAACAAAATATGATTGGATTCTAAATAATTGTCTAGTTGTTTTTGGGCAACCTTTTCTAGGATTTTTGCTAAAAAAGGTAAATTAGAAATGGGTCTATAATTGTTTAGTTGTGTGTTATCTAGTGTTGGTTTTTTTAATATGGGTTTAAGTATTGCATTTTTTAATATATCAGGAATATTTCCTTCATTTAATGATGTATTGACAACATTGGTAACCATGGGTGCTATGATTTCAGATACTGATTTCAGGTAAGAGACTTGGATTGGGTCCAAAGGATGTTTTGCAACATTTAGTTTTTTGATATAACATTCAATCTCGAGATTAGAGACAAGTTCAAATTGGGACCAGTTGATATCTGGTTTTGTTGGCATAGAGACTTCTTGAATAGAGCAAATGTTATTGTTCTGAATTAACAGTACAATTTTTTCTTTAAAATAGATTGCAACTTCGTTGCATTTATTCTCGGACAGACTTTCTACAGTAGTGGGTGATTTTGTTAAATTTTTTACAATACTAAACAGTTCTCTGGGATTATGCATTGAAGCTTCCAACTTTTTTTTTAAAAAAACTTTTTTTGCTTTTTCAATAATCTTTTTGTATCGATGGAGTGAGGATCTATAGGCTGCTAAGGTATGGACTGATTTCTTCTTTCTCCATAGTATCTCTAACTTTTTTAGATTTTGCTTCTGGATTTTAATTTCCGTGTTGTACCATGGATTTGTAATTTGTTTGGGTTTAATTACTTTAAATTTTATGTGGGCATATTTTTTGTGCAATATTAGAACAATTTGTTAACCATGTAGAGGTTAAAGTAGAACAGTCATGGATTTTAGAGTTAAAATATATTCATGTACAGTATGCAAAGCAATATTGGTGAAATCTCAACCTATCTGCTTGTATACAGTATAGCGTACAGAAGTTTCTGTTAAGCGCTGTAATGAACATAGGGGACATTGTTTTTTTTGGCAATCATTATCCTAAAATTGTAGGAATGCATGATCTACACATTTATGTACAAAGGCAGCATGCACCTTGTGTCTGTTGTGGCTTTGTTCATATAAACTAGGTCAAACTGTGTAGTGGTCTTTCACGTGTGTATGAAGGAATGCTGTCAGTATGTATAATGGCCTAATAAAGTTGATTCTGTAAGGTCTGCTTCCATAGCCTGTATATTAAAATGCAAAGGGGAGGATCTTTGTTAGGGCCTATGTAGGGTGCCCATATAGCTCCATGAGAAAAGCCAGAATATTGCACTGGCCGATTTATTATTTACATTTGCATGTAGAGTAACCAAGTAGCTCCTGGTCAATGGAAAAACAATGAACCAGCTCCTGGCTTACCACAATGCTTGCAATGAGATATTATTCAGCTTTTTTTAGGGAAATCGATAGAGAAATCAGAACAACTTTTCTACAAAAGCAATGGGGTAAAACCAGGACTGGATTGGCTGGTCCCCCTTGACATGGAGCTGTATGTTCACCCTAGGCCTATCTCCTCTGCCACTTTCCACCTCACAAAGTCCCCAACAGATATGAAATGTCAGGTGTCCCAGCAGTGCAAATAACATTTGAGGTGTTTGTTTTTTTTAATGATTCTAGCCACTTTCATGAATCTTCAAAGGACAGGTCCTTGTGTTTGTGTAAGTGGTAGACTGTGACACAAATCTGTGCAGCACAGGGAAAGTGCTCTGTCTCCTGTGTAAATCATGTTACCCAAGCACTCTGCTGCCTGGCTTAAGCCCTCCCTCTACCACAAGGAACAACAGCTGGAGTGTAAAGCTGGGTTGTGGCTATATAGAGTGCTAGGGCCAGTATTAGCTCTGTACCACAGAACTAGTAATAAGGTCTATCCAGGAGCAGATTGGTCTATCGGGGGATCGGGCATGGTCACATGGTCTGCCGAACGCGGCCGTAACAGAGCTGCGCTCGGCAGACCATGGGGTATCTTCTGGGCCAGTAACCGAGGAAAATCCCCAGGCCGAAGGTTACCCGGAATCCGCTCCTGGGCCTATCTAGTGTAGCATGCATCCCATATGAACCAAAGTACATAATACACCAATTGGTAGTGTTTGATAAATTTTAATGTCTTTTTTTAGAGGAGCCAGATGATGAACATCCTGGACCTGTACCTAGACGACCCCAAAGGCTGTACCATCATCTGCGGGTAATCCCAGACTCCTCGGATGAAGAGGAAGTGGGAGGCCATGAACAGCTGGAACAGCCTGAGGAGGAATAGGAGCAGCAGAGGCAAGAAGAGGAGCCAGAGGACACATTGGTTGATCTGCTACAGGATCGCCCGCAGGACAGCAGTGTGTCTGACCAGCCTGAACCTGAACTGGTTGCTAGCTAGGCTGAGAGACTGTTATTACAGCAAAGTGCCAGCCTCTTAGATGCTATCTCAGGCCTGCCTGATGTGGTGAGGCAGGAAGCAGAGTCCCTCTGTGATACCATCAGGGAGGAATCACAACCCTCTGTGATATTATCAGGGAGGAAGGACAGGGGATTCAGCAGGTGATATGGGACCTTTGCCGGGCAAATAATGAACAAACGGCAGTGTGGAGGGAGATGCTTCAGCAGATGCCCCCTGTGCAGCCACAGCCACCAGTGGCACCATGACCTTTTATGGTGCCCTGGATGCATTACCCTCCAACTTATGGGCCACCCTTCCCATGGATGACACCTGCCCATGCTGAAGAGCCCATTGTGGGGTAGCCACCTGCACCTCAGCCTGCACCAGACCATCTGTGGATGGCACCACCACCCCCGCCTACAACACCTGTCATGCTTCCCCCCACCACCACCAGAGCTGCTGCTGCCTCAGGCTACCTTCCTGCAGCCATAAACTAGAACTGCCCCAGCCTCCTTTGCCTCTGAAGGTAGCATAAGCAGAGGCAGGATCCACTGCGCAGGAGCTCCAGGTTGGAGCAGCCTAAGCTTTCTGAAGCCAGAAAAAGAGGAAGTGATCTTTTAGTTTCTTAACCTTTATTTATCTGCACTTTTTTGTAAATAAATTCACTTTACATAAGCTCTTTATTGTAAATAAATCCACTATCACCTTATGAAATGGCTTTCCATGAGAGTGCTTCTTTGTTCTACAGTCTGCCTTTGACTCAAGCGATGGATTTCTTGCAATTCCTCCTGAGTCAGAAGCTCTGTCTCCTCATTCTCTTGAGGGGGCCTCCTCTGGAGAAGGCACATGTCTGTTAAGTGCAAGGTTATGTAGCATACAGCAGGCTAGAAAGATCGCACACATTTTAAGGGGGCTGTAAAGACGGCATCCTCCAGATCTTTCTAGACAGCGGAAGCGGGATTTAAGTAAGCCAAATGTTCGCTCTGTGACAGCCCTGGTGTGCCCTGTTGCAGCGAGCCTCAGTGGCAGTTGCAGGGGAGGCAATGAGGATCATGAGCCAGGTTTTCAGTGGATAGCCTCTGTCACCTGTAGGAGAAGACACAGTAAATCAGAGTGACATATTCCTTCTGGGTTTCATTGTGGCACAGCTCACAGGCCAAGTAAACAGGAGCCCTGCAGTGGCACCCTAAATATAAGGATGACAAAAAGAAAGCTGGGAACTATGTATGTTAGAAGTGGGGGTTAGCTTATAACGTAGAAGCCATTCCCCCAGTGATGTGGCCTTGCTGGAAGTGGTCATGAATTCTGGATCGTGAAAGAATGTAGGCATCGTGAGTGGATCCTGGAAAGCGGGGCACCTCATTCATGATGATGCCCTTGCTGTTGCAGACCACTTGCATGTTTAAGGAGTGGAATCCCTTCCGCTTGCGGTAGGTGGCCTCATCTCCTCCTGGTGCCCATATGGGCACATGAGTGCAATCAATAGCTCCCAAGACTGAGGGGAAGCGTGCAATTTGATTGAAATCAGTCATTATTTGTTGTTGTTCCTGTCTTCTAAAGGGAAAGCAGATAAAGTTTTGTGTTTTCCTGAGCAAGGCAGCCAGGACTGCTCTAGACACCTTGAGGTGTCAGACTGAATGATTCCAGATGGAATTCCTAGCAGTGTTTGGAAGGTGCGGGTAGCAAAAAAGGCCAAGACAGTAGTCACCTAGATGTGTACTGGCAAGGCATGGCTCCCTTGGGTGATAGGTTGCAGTTCAGGCTCCAACATTTGGCAGAGGTACAGTAGGGTTTCCTTAATAAATCTGAACCTGTGCATTACTTCTTCCTCAGACAGATTCAGAAAAAGTGTCCGAGGAGGTACCCTTTACATAGAGTTTACAGGACTCACATTTTCTGAATCTGTCTGAGGAGGAAGTAATGCACAGGTTCAGATTTAATAAGGAAACCATACTGTACCTCTAACAAATGTTGGAGCCTGAACTGATGGAAATACTAGTGTTTTTTATTTATTTTATTTATTAAAGGCTTTTATATACCGACTTTCTTGATACAAATCAAATCAACTCAATTTACATCGAACTATTTATTTATTTTATTTATTTATTATTTTTGTTATACCGAGTTTCGTGATTGGCATCACATCAACCCGGTTTACAGTTAACAAAGTGAATAGAGCAGAGCGTAACGTAATAAACAATATTTCCAATTAAACTTTAAATACAGTATAACAGTTAAAGGAAGTGAGAAAGTTACAATAAAACAAGGGAAAATTAACTAGGATCTGGAAAAGGGGAGAAAAAGAACAAGGCAATATTTACATTTCAGCCAGATTCATTAAATAATATAGTTGTATAGCGCGGTGAATAAAGAACAATGCAATAATTACATTTCAGCCAGATTCATTAAATAATATAGTTGTATAGCGCGGTGAATAAATATGACTAAGTGAGTAAATATGACGGAATATAAATATGATATGTTAAGTAAATAAAACCAAGTGAATAAATATGACACAGTTTTGAATGATAATGATATGATAAAGTTCAGCAGGTATTGATGAGTATAAGTTTGTAGTTGGCAGTTTGTAGGCAGAAACTATAACCCACCAAACAACAAGAGACAATTTGAAGGAGGATAAAGTTACATTATAACAAGGATGCCTTAACTGGGAGTAGGAAACAAGACAGGGGGAACGAAAATAAAGTACAATATACAGAGAGTATATTTTTTGAAAAACATGCCTTTGCTTGGGTTTCCAAATTTTCCCTGTGAATGGCAAGATGAATAAAAGCAATTTAAAGCCTTGCAGCAGCTCTAACTGCCTCATATGCTCCAGATAATACCAGCACATGTACCTGACCCCAAATGCTGTGCCTGTCCATCCAGTCCATACGTCACTACACGGGCCTGACCTCAAATGCTGTGCCTGTCTGCAGTGTCCACTGTCCAGACCTTATGTCACTACAAGGGCCTGACCTCAAACTCTGGGCCTGTCTGTTCACTGTCAGCCCTTACGTCACTACAAGGGCCTGTCCTCAAATGCTGTGCCTGTCTGCAGTGTCCACTGTCCAGACCTTATGTCACTACAAGGGCCTGACCTCAAACTCTGGGCCTGTCTGTTCACTGTCAGCCCTTACGTCACTACAAGGGCCTGTCCTCAAATGCTGTGCCTGTCTGCAGTGTCCACTGCCAGCCCTTATGTCACTACAAGGGCCTGACCTCAAAAACTGTGCCTGCTGAATTTAGTTCTAGTATTTCTAATTTCAGTCTCATGTATTTGTGTATCACTTCTTTACAGAATTTTTTTTTTCCTGTTTTGCAACATTTGGAATGTAAGAACATAAAATCTGACTTAAGATGTTTGTTTGGAGCTTGCATATTTCATAAGCTCAATAATTTTCATGACCTTCACAATATGGGACTTTTTCCCTAAATCTTTCTTTGGTGCCAACATTAATGTTTCTAGAACTATAAAAAAAACTAGTGGTAGTTCCACTCTAGTTCATCCTCTGTGTTCCCATAGTTTACAGAGGCACTGTGTAGGGTACAAAGTCAACATAGGTTGATATTGTAGATTTGGACTTGAGTAGCAGTTTTCTTATTTCTGAGAGCTCTTAAAATTCCTTTGTCATCAGCTAAAGTGCATAAACAGTTAATAGCTTCTGGGTATTCACTAGATGCCAACGGAACCACCACACTTGTGGGGCAAACCCATTCCAGGGAGCCCTTTCCTGTGCAAAGGAAAGGGAACTCTCCCCGGGTATAGCCAGCCTATCTCTTAGTACCCATGACCCATGTTGAAACCGGAACCGCTGTTCACATGGAAACCTCCTCCACTTCAACTCACCACACTTTGAAGGCTCATGCTCCACTCTAGGGGCCAACCCATCCCAGGGAGCCCTTTCCTGCGCAAAGGAAAGGGAAATCTCCCCAGGTGTAGCCTATCTCTTAAAACCCGCTGACCCATGTTGAACCGCTGTTCACATGGAAACTTCCTCCACCTCGGCCTTCAAAATTCTTGTTTGTATATCTGCTACATGCACAAAGGAAAGGGAACTCTCCCCGGGGCCAGCCTGTATTACCCCTATCAAAATCACAGGGACCTGACTACTTCCGCTCTGCCAGCCTGTCTTGTTCCTAACAACTTTCTGCCACTCTGCCTTGCTGCCATACACCAGACAACTCACTCTACTCCTTGTGGTGTTCTTGCCACTATCATGGTTCCTCCGTGTGTTGGTGCTAGTCTTTCTGCTGCTTTGTCCCTTTATTGGCACCTTATGGTTTTTTCTGACACTTTTTCTGCTTGCTATGTTCACCCTTCATTGTGCTGTAGGATGTTGTTGCCACTTGTCTTTCCACTTTGCCTGCCAAGCTGCCTTTGAGGGTTCATGCATCTGTTATCAGTGCTCTCTTTGTAAGCTGTGGTGAGTTTTTGACACTCTCGCTGCTGCTTTGCACCTCTGTTAAATCATTCTTGCCACTCCTGGTACCTCTTTGCCCCTTTACAGTGCCTTAGGCTATTCATACCACTTTGGTGCCACTTTGCCACAGTCTAAGTACCTTGGAGTTCATTTCTTGTTCTGATGATTGCTCCCCAGAAGTTTCATCAGAATTGATAAGAAAACCCCAATTCTACAGCCAAAAATAGGCTGCAAATACCTCCCCCATTGACTTTAATGGCAAACAAAAAAACAAATAAAAATAATAAACAAATTGGTTTTTCCCCCTATGAAACTAATGAAACGCATTTGGGTCCTGGCGAAATGAAAAATGAAAAAAAATTACTTTTTTCCTTCTAGTAACTTGCTGATGTAGCAGTTACTACCCTTCACCAATAAGCATTGATACTTTTGATGCAACTCCAACATTGCTCTCTGCTTCCATGGCATGGGGAAAAGGGAAATTAGATTCAAACAGCAACCAACGAGGGCCACATCTTTTACAGATTGGGAAACTAACATGGATAATTGACATGGAGTGGCACCCTTGACAAAAGGCATGAGATTACTACCCTTAACCAATAAGCCTTGCTGCTTTTGATACAACAGCAACATCACTCTCTTCTTCAACAGAGGTCGGTGGTAGGTAGCGGTAAAGAAGAATTTGGATTTAATGACAAACAACATGAGCCATGAATTTTTACAGTCTATTGTACTCGTTCACAGAGAGGGAAAAAAAACACAAGACTTACTTCAAAGGCTAAGTCCATATGGAAAACAAGTCAAGCAGAACTGACTGATACATGGGGGTAACCTGCATGGCATGGCAGATACAACCATGGGAAGCTTGCTGGGCAGACTGAAAGGATCATTTTGGTTAGATTCTGCTGTCATTTCTAAGTTTCCATGCTTCTATGTTTATGTTTCATCCGAGGATAGTTAATACCCTTTTGAGATGATTTTGTTTGAGAATAGTCTGTGATGGCTGCAAAGAGGAAAACCATGGACTAAAAATTATTCTCTTATGCAAAAATGGATGATGTGATAAGCAATGGCACAAATGCTAAAGAAATGGTGGGCCATCCTTCACAGAAAATGAATCACAAAACCCTGACCTTTACAAAATCCCTGATGGAGAGTGATGTTCCTTCATGAGTGGTTCTTTGAATGGTGATCCAATATTAAATCTACTAAGCAGAAGCATGTCGCCATGATGATGGAACAGGGAAGAAGTTGTGGATATCGGAAGGCATGAAGGGGAAAGGATGTACATCTGTACTCTCATGCAGGGCTAATTGACTTTTTTGGCACTAACTACAAAGAGCTACAAGGTTCATTTTAGGTATGTGCATTCGTGTGCAACGAAATAGGAAATAAAGATGATATTTCCTATTTTGTTGCATTTCAGGGGGCTGATGAAACGAAAAGAAAACCACATGAAATTTTGTGGGTTAGAAAATAAGAACATAAGAAATTGCCATGCTGGGACAGACCAAGGGTCCATCAAGCCCAGCATCCTGTTTCCAAAAGAGGCCAAAAACCAGGCCACAAGAACCTGGCAATTACCCAAACACTAAGAAGAACCCATGCTACTGATGCAATTAATAGCAGTGACTATTCCCTAAGTATAATTGATTAATAGCCATTAATGGACTTCTCCTCCAAGAACTTATCCAAACCTTTTTTGAACCCAGCTACACTAACTGCACTAACTACCTTCTCTGGCAACCAATTCCAGAGCTTTATTGTGCGTTGAGTGAAAAATAATTTTCTCCGATTAGTCTTAAATGTGTTACTTGCTAACTTCATGGAATGCCCCCTAGTCCTTCTATTATTCGAAAGTGTAAATAACCGAGTCACATCTACTCGTTCAAGACCTCTCATGATCTTAAAGACCTCTATCATATCCCCCCTCAGCCGTATCTTCTCCAAGCTGAACAGCCCTAACCTCTTCAGCCTTTCCTCATAGGGGAGCTGTTCCATCCCCTTTATCATTTTGGTTGCCCTTCTCTGTACCTTCTCCATCGCAACTATATCTTTTTTGAGATGCGGCGACCAGAATTGTACACAGTATTCAAGGTGCGGTCTCACCATGGAGCGATACAGAGGCATTATGACATTTTCCGTTCTATTAACCATTCCCTTCCTAATAATTCCTAACATTCTATTTGCTTTTTTGACTGCTGCAGCACACTGAGCCGACGATTTTAAAGTATTATCCACTATGATGCCTAGATCTTTTTCCTGGGTGGTAGCTCCTAACATGGAACCTAACATCGTGTAACTACAGCAAGGGTTATTTTTCCCTATGTGCATCACCTTGCACTTGTCCACATTAAATTTCATCTGCCATTTGGATGCCCAATCTTCCAGTCTTGCAAGGTCCTCCTGTAATGTATCACAGTCTGCCTGTGATTTAACTACTCTGAATAATTTTGTATCATCCGCAAATTTGATAACCTCACTCGTCGTATTCCTTTCCAGATCATTTATGTATATATTGAAAAGCAACGGTCCCAATACAGATCCCTGAGGTACTCCACTGTTTACCCTTTTCCACTGAGAATATTGACCATTTAATCCTACTCTCTGTTTCCTGTCTTTTAACCAGTTTGTAATCCATGAAAGGACATCGCCTCCTATCCCATGACTTTTTAGTTTTCGTAGAAGCCTCTCGTGAGGGACTTTGTCAAACGCCTTCTGAAAATCCAAATACACTACATCTACCGGTTCACCTTTATCCACATGTTTATTAACCCCTTCAAAAAAATGAAGCAGATTTGTTAGGCAAGACTTCCCTTGGGTAAATCCATGTTGACTGTGTCCCATTAAATCATGTCTTTCTATATGCTCTACAATTTTGATCTTGAGAATAGTTTCCACTATTTTTCCCGGCACTGAAGTCAGGCTCACTGGTCTATAATTACCCGGATCGCCCCTGGATCCTTTTTTAAATATTGGGGTTACATTGGCCACCCTCCAGTCTTCAGGTACAATGGATGATTTTAATGATAGGTTACAAATTTTAACTAATAGATCAGAAATTTCATTTTTGAGTTCCTTCAGAACCCTAGGATGCATACCATCTGGTCCAGGTGATTTGCTACTCTTTAGTTTGTCAATCTGGCCTACTACATCTTCCAGGTTCACAGTGATTTCGTTCAGTTTGTCTGAGTATTCGCCCCTGAAAACCATCTCCGGAACTGGTATCTCCCCAACATCCTCATAAGTAAACACGGAGGCAAAGAATTCATTTAGTCTTTCTGCAATGGCCTTATCTTCCCTAAGAGCCCCTTTAACCCCTCTATCATCTAATGGTCCAACCGACTCCCTCACAGGTTTCTTGCTTTGGATATATTTAAAAAAGTTTTTATTATGAGTTTTTGCCTCTATGGCCAACTTCATTTCAAATTCTCTCTTCGCCTGTCTTATCAATGTTTTACACTTACCTTGACAATGCTTATGTTTTATCCTATTTTCTTCAGATGGATCCTTCTTCCAATTTTTGAAGGATGTTTTTTTGGCTAAAATAGCCTCTTTCACCTCACCTTTTAACCATGACGGTAATCGTTTTGCCTTCCTTCCACCTTTCTTAATGCGCGGAATACATATGGACTGCGCCTCTAGGATTGTATTTTTAAACAGTGTCCAAGCCTGTTGAACACTTTTAACCTTTGCAGCTGCACCTTTCAGCTTTTTTCTATTTTCCTCATTTTATCAAAGTTTCCCTTTTTAAAATTTAGTGTTAGAGCTGCAGATTTACTTATTGTCCCCCTTCCAGTTATTAGTTTAAATTTGATCATGTTATGATCACTGTTGCCAAGTGGCCCCACCACCGTTACTTCTTTCACCAAATCTTGCGTTCCACTAAGAATTAAATCTAAAATAGCTCCCTCTCTTGTAGGTTCCTGAACCAATTGCTCCATGAAGCAGTCATTTATTACATCCAGGAACTTTATGTCTCTAGCAAGTCCTGATGTTACATTTACCCAGTCAATATTGGGGTAATTGAAATCTAAGACCAAGAAACCACAATGAGCAAATACTGCACCTGAAACGATATCACAGAATACAGATAGTGCAGATGAATGTTCAATCCTGACAAAGCACTCCAAAAGTCATATAAAACGTAAAGTGTTTTATTCTTTCAATATGGCAACTCCACAAATTTATGCAAGCATCGGCTTAATGGCGTCCCCCGACACGGACCCGTGTTTCGCCGCGGGCTGCATCGGGGGGGATCGCCACTTCAGGAATTCACACAAAAATTCTTACTTCTCACTGCCATGGCCTATGACCGCTATGTGGCGATCTGTCACCCCTTGCATTACGTGCTCATGATGAATAAGAGAATATGTGCCTTGCTTGTAGCTGCTTCCTGGATAGCTGGCTCTCTTGAAGCTGTTCCTATAGAAGTTTTTATATCTAATTTTCCTTTCTGTAAGTCCAATTTAATTAACCATTTCTTCTGTGACCCCAATGCTCTGATAAAACTTTCCTGCAGTGATCTGTATGACTTTGAAATCCTTATATTTATTGATGGTATGATTGGACTTCTCTTCTCCTTTGTATTAATCCTGATATCATATATCTCTATCATAAAAACTATTCTTAAAATCCAATCTACAGAAGGGAGAAACAAAGCCTTCTCCACCTGTTCTTCCCACCTCATTGTGGTTAGTGTCTTCTATGGGTCTCTGAGCTGTATGTACCTGAGACCACCCTCAATGTATTCACCAGAGCTAGACAAACTGTTCTCCTTACTCTACACAGTTTTAATTCCAATGCTAAACCCCGGGCGCGCGGCTTTGGCGATGCGCCGACGGCAATACTGCGCCGTAGGGACGCCGGTTATGAGGGCGTCTGGCTCAGCTCCTCCCTCCGACGTCAGCTCAAGCAGGCAGGCAAAGTTTCAGGCAAAGGTTGGCCGGGTAAGCGACCATCAAGAAATGGCAGCCGCGATACTGCGCCGTAGGGACGCCAGTTATGAGGGCGTCTGGCTCAGCTCCTCCCTCCGACGTCAGCTCAAGCAGGCAGGCAAAGTTTCAGGCAAAGGTTGGCCGGGTAAGCGACCATCAAGAAATGGCAGCCGCGATACTGCGCCGTAGGGACGCCGGTTATGAGGGCGTCTGGCTCAGCTCCTCCCTCCGACGTCAGCTCAAGCAGGCAGGCAAAGTTTCAGGCAAAGGTTGGCCGGGTAAGCGACCATCAAGAAATGGCAAGCTCATCCCAGTAAAGAGCATGTGGAAAAGGGGAAACATGGGAAACAGGAAAGGCCTTTGATTGATGAATTTCCGATTATACCAAAGAAGTTTACTCTGGAGGAAATAGGAGTTATGATATTATCAATGCACAAATCAATAAATACTTTAGCTAAAACAGTACAGGATTCGCTGAATGATAATAAGACCTTACAAGTAAAAGTAGAGAATGTGGAAACAACTGTTAACAATGTAGTGAAAAGAGTGGATGATATTGAAAAGATTCAGTTGAATTTAATTAAATCTGAGAGGTTATATGCAGGTAAAATAGAACAGATGGAGAATCAGTTAAGAAAAGCCAATTTAAGAATATTGAATTTCCCAGTAACTCACCTGATTTCCCCTATGGAACTATTTAAGAGTTACCTAATCAATGTGTTAAAATATGTAGAAAATGCTATTCCAGTTATATCTAGAATATATTACCCGTCTCAAAAAGCTGAAATAAAGGGATTACAACAAGAGCAAGATACATCTAAAGAGAATGCTATAAATCTTTCTGATTTGCTGGAGAAATCATCAGAATTAGATATTAAAACAAGAGCAGTGCTGATTGTTCAGTTCGCTTTTATATCAGAGAGAGATACAGTCCTGAGATTTTATTTTAAAAATCAAAAGTCAAAGTTTCATGGCCAAAGTGTTAGCATATTTCCTGATATAGCTAGGGACACACAGTTGAGGAGGAGGGAATTCTTAACTTTGAGGGAAAAGGTGATACAACTGGGAGCCAAGTTTACACTGAGATTCCCATGTCGATGTATTGTATCTTTACAAGATTCAAGATTTATATTTAACTATCCTGATCAACTCCGGTCTTATCTGGATTCCCATCCCTAAGGTTTCCATATGAGGGAATTGTAAAAGGGGGGTAATGGTAGCATATTTTATTATTGAGTTATAAGTTGCTGCTCTAGAATTGCTATTTTTCCTAGTTCTTTATTTCCTTATTGTAATCTAAATAGAATTTTTACACGGATTGCAAACGTGCTAAGATGTTAAAACGTTTTTGCTTTTGGATGTACTAGAGCTGCAAAGGTGTAATGTCTTTATGAAAATTTGAAATTTCAATAAAAATAAAATATAAAAAAAAAAAAAAAAATATGAAATAGAAAACAACGTCCTGCTCCCCACGCAATTTGGCTTCAGAAAGCAACTGAACACGGAGACTCTACTACTAGCAATGAATGACTTCGTGCTCAAAGGATTCAAAAAAGGCCAAAACTACCTACTCGACCTATCAGCAGCCTTTGATACAGTAAACCACTCTACAATGATTGACCGTCTATCTGAAATTGGGGCAAAAGAAACAACCCCACAATGGTTCTCTTTATACCTATCACAAAGATCCTACCAAGTGCTGCTCAATGATACCCTCTCAAAAAAATAAATCTAAACACTGGAGTTCCCCAAGATTCCACTCTATCAGCGACGCTCTTCAACATCTATCTGCTTCCAATATGCCTCTTCCTATCAAATCTTAATCTGACCCACTTCATCTATGCTGATGACATTCAAATATTACTCCCAATACAAAAATCACTGGAAGAAACATACAAATTAACAGCCATTTACCTAAGCAGAATAAAGGAAATACTAACCAACTTAAAACTCATCTTTAACTTCGACAAGACTGAAATAATCATATTAGACAGAAAGAACAACTCTCCTCAACTACCACCACTCAACCTTATGAACCAAAATACAGTTATAGCTCCTATCAATCATGCTCACAATCTTGGAGTAATAATTGACAAGGAACTTTCTTTCAAAAACCATATTACAACAAAAATCAAAGACAGATATCATAAACTACTAACACTCCGTCATTTAAAACCTTTCCTTTCAACCAACGACTTCAGATCAGTCCTTCAATTACTCATTTTCTCTAACCTAGATTACTGTAACTCACTCCTTTTCAACTTACCTCTAAACACTATTCACCCACTCCAAATCCTACAAAACTCAGCTGCAAGCATCCTCACTGGATCTAAAAAACATGACCACATCACTCCAACACTTATCTCACTATACTGGCTACCAATAAAATTCAGGATTGAATACAACATGCTATCCATACTTCATAAAATTATATATGAAAAACAAGAAAACTGGCTAAGTTCCTCCATAAAACTACATACCCCAAACAGAAACCTCAGATCAGCAAATAAAGTACTTCTAAAGACACCACCTACTCGTTCCAATCAACTCACCTCAATCCAAAAGAGAGCAATTTCTCTTGGAAGCTCAAAACTCTGGAACTCCCTCCCAACTGAACTCAGAACTCAAGAAAACCTAAAAACCTTCAAAAAAGAACTAAAAACATGGATGTTCACCAAAACATACCAACTCACCCAATAAACAACAACGCCAATACCCTCTGGTCTAACCTGAAGAAAAATGAAACTCAACACAAGTATGGATTATAAGAAAGAATTGAAACGTGAAAAAACTGAACAGCAACTAACTTGTATATGCTATCCCTATGTTAACAATCTTTTGATCCTTTTTGAAACCCTTGTTATCCTCCTTAACCTTGTAACCTTTGTATTTTTGTAAACCGTTATGATGGCGAAACCGAATGACAGTATATAAAACTCGATAAATAAATAAATAAATTACGGTAAACATAAAAATGTACAAATGTCTTCTTTCAATAAATAGGACCATATTATTTACAAGATGTAGTGCCCATGCAGCATTTTTAGATTTTTCCAATGCACATAGGATAACCAAACATTCTAAAATTTAGAAACAGAGCATCTCTTTTAAGCTGTAATCTTACTTAGCCCATAAACACAATGAACTTGTGTTAGAAATCTGGTCCTCTGTGGGGTGGAGTTAGCAATCTGTTATGGATCTGGTAGACTTACTGCTTAGCAATCTGATATGGATCCACTCCTCCAGAGGGGAGGAGTTAGCAATTTGTTATCGATGTGCTCCTCCAGAGGGGAGGAGTTAGCAATCTGTTACTATCTCCGGTTAAGGAGTTATCAATCTGTTCTATGCTGCTCCGTAGGCGGAGCTAGCAATCTGTAATGGGTAGGCTCCTCACAGTCTGTATGATACAGCTCTGGTAGTTTAAGAAAGAGCACTAAATGTGAGCTGGTGAATCCTTGGGCCGATGCGAGATGACAGCGCCCCCAGGAGGATATCCTGAGAGGGACCACCAGCTAGGCTGGAGTATGGAGACAGACACAGACAGTTCTTTATTAGGCAGGTAGTGGAACTACCAGAGGTGGCAGTAGTAAGCTGATGTGCCCGGCAGGGCTGAAGTCCTTCAGATACTGGAACTGCAATCTCTGAGTGTGTTGAGATGTAGAGAGAGACTATAGGTAGTGAGTTGACAGGATATGCTGGATACATAACCAGTAGTTCTATGTAAAGCTTTTTTGCTATGTTCGTTCCATTGTAAACCGATGTGATATGTAATTTTTTACATGAATCTCGGTATATAAAAGTTCAAAATAAATAAATAAATAAATAAATAAATAAATAGTAGATGATACAATGGTATATATCAGTAATGGCTTCTATGCAACAGAGAGTCTTCAGTATATTCAGGAACAGGAGCTGCAGGCGAGTAGTGGTTCCTATGTGCAGTCTGAAATAAGAACTCACAATATCTGTGTATGCAATGGCCTCTGAAATAGAAGAGAGTGTTTGGAGGGTTTTTGGAACATGGGCCCTCGTGGAGTGAGTACCGGTTCCTTTCTGCAATCTGCTATAATAACTCATGATCTCTGTACCTGCGATAACGTCTTAGACAGAAGAGAGTCTTCAGAGATTAGGAACATGGGCCCTCGAGGAGCGAGTACCAGTTCCTATCTGCAATAGAACTCAGTGTTCACGTCTGTGATCGCTTCCAGGCAATAGGGAGTCTTCTGAGCATTCAGGGACGTAGGCCCTTCAGGAGCGAGTACCGGATCCCATCTTAGTAATCTGAAATCAAGAAGAGAAAGTGGGGCCCCCGAGGAGCGGGTACCCCTTGGTAAGTTTGTAGGCAGAGCAGCGGAGAAAGAATCCTCCCTGCTAACTCAATTAATTGAGTGCAAGCAAAGACCTTTTATGTTGGAAGCGGATGACGTCACTATGTGGCCAAGAAAAACATGAAACAGTAGAGCTGTGTCATACATAAAGAAAAGGAAATCAAAGTGTTCCCTGTGAAGAGGTTGTTCAGTAACATCGAGAGAGTGACTGAAGTGTTACCAATATCTATGAGGGACAAGTTACTGAGAAAGAAGTACATGGGTGTGTGGAGATGATGATCTGTCCACATTAATGTTAAGAAGCCAAAGTTTCCCAGCAGAGACATAAGGAAGGCCAGCAAAACCATTACTGAAATGAGGAATTGCTGGTGCAAATTTTCCGAGAATAAGAGAAGAATGAATTCTGTGGTTGAAGCCGCTTTTTCCATCATGGTTTCATTCATCTTAGTCTGTTTGGATATTACAGAATAGAGAAATAATCCCTGAAATGAAATATAAAAATGTATATTTCATAGAATACCAATTGTCCCATACATGCATTCAGCTAATATAGGAGCCTATCAACTAATCAAAGGAGGTGGCTTAGAAACTAAGGGTAAAAGGATTAGCATTCAAAACACAATTATTCTCACAAAGGAAGAGGAATATCTAGAAAGTCACATGACAAAAGGTTGGGGAAAGCAGTCAGGCAGGTAAAGGAACCTTTAACTTAAGAATTAGTAGAGAAGTCTGTAGCAAGAACAGTAGGACAGGCAGGGTTCTCCGACCCTTTCCAGCCACAGCAAAATAGGGGCCACTGGTAGCAGAAGCAGCAGGATGGGTTGTGACTAGGGATGTGAATCGTTTTCCATATCGTCTTAACGATAGAAATCGTGTGGCAGGGCAAGAAAATCGTCTTAGGCACGATTTTTTAGTTAAAAAATCGTTAAAAATCGTTTTTTCCGATTAGTGCGCACTAACTCGAGTTAGTGCGCACTAACTCAAAATGATACAAATAGACACTTTCCAGGTCACTGAAGGTCAGTTAGGAATGAATATGTGTTACTATTGGCTGGCAGCCCTCTTATCTATTGATGTTACCAAAGTTACCACTGAGGTGATGGTTGGGGGGATGGGAAATGGAACTGGAAACTCACGAACAGCAACAGAAAATGAAACAAAGTGTTCACACTTCCCAGGTCAGTAAAGGTCACTTAGCAATGAATATATGTATTCCTATTGGCTGGCTGTGCTCTTATCTATTGATGTTACCAAGGTTCCACTGAGGTAATGGCATTGGTTGGGGGGATGTGAAATGGAAACAGTTGGAAGCTTGACAAAAAAAGTAATGTGATGATCAGCACTTCTTTGTTTATTATTTTTGTTAGCAGGCACCTGAAATGCTAGTGCATGTTGAATTTGCCAATCACTGTGCATTTTAGAAAGGTGGTCCTGGCTGGAACTGTACACAGTTCAAATATATGTTATTGATTGTTGGTAAGTGTATTTTTTAAGTAGCCAGCCACACTGGCACCAGTATGTTTACTTATCCTCTTACTTAACTCACTAGCTCAGTTTTGTAAGAAGGGCTTCTCTGCTTGTGTGTTGCTTTTCTTTGCTGTGAGGAGAGCAGAAACATCAGATCTGTATTCAATCTACTACAGTCATCTCTTATATTAACCTACTCAATTTTTTTTAAATGATTTGTTATATCACTGAATTAATAATTCATTATTATTAGGTGGTGGTGAATGTCTGGACCCCCGCTGGGCTTTTGGCAAGTCTTGTGGGGGTCAGGAGGCCCCCCCAAGGTGGCCAAAAGTCCCTGGGGGTCCAGCGGGGGTCTGAGAGCGATCTCCTGTCGCGAATCGTTTTTTCGTAAGGAAAATGGCGCCGGCCATAGCAGGGTGGGTTTTAGGGTTGCTTTAGCGTGCCGGTTTCCCCGCCCTCCCCCCCACTGGACCCCAGGTAATATAAGGCACTTTGGGGGGGGTTCGGGAGGGTGGGGGATTTATTTTCAAGGGTCAGGTTGTTGTGATCTTCCTGCACACAGTGCCCTAACACTGGCAGGAGGGTGGGGGATTTATTTTCAAGGGTCGGGGTGTTGTGATCTTCCTGCACACAGTGCCCTAACCCTGGCAGGAGGGTGGGGGATTTATTTTCAAGGGTCGGGGTGTTGTGATCTTCCTGCACACAGTGCCCTAACCCTGGCAGGAGGGTGGGGGATTTATTTTCAAGGGTCGGGGTGTTGTGATCTTCCTGCACACAGTTCCCTAACCCTGGCAGGAGGGTGGGGGATTTATTTTAAAGGGTCGGGGTGTGTTTTAGGTTTGCTTTAGCGTGCCGGTTTCCCCGCCCTGCCCCCCACTGGACCCCAGGTAATATAAGGCACTTTGGGGGGGTTCGGGAGGGTGGGGGATTTATTTTCAAGGGTCAGGGTGTTGTGATCTTCCTGCATACAGTGCCCTAACCCTGGCAGGAGGGTGGGGGATTTATTTTCAAGGGTCGGGGTGTTGTGATCTTCCTGCACACAGTGCCCTAACCCTGGCAGGAGGGTGGGGGATTTATTTTCAAGGGCCGGGGTGTTGTGATCTTCCTGCACCCAGTGCCCTAACCCTGGCACCAGGGGTGTTGTGATCTTCCTGTACACACAGTGCCCTAACCCTGGCACCAGGGGTGTTGTGATCTTCCTGCACACAGTGCCTGACCCTGACTCCTCCCCTCCCCCATGTCCCAGCCAGTGAATAGTGTGTGGGTGAGTGGTGGGGGGGGGGGGGGAGGGAGGGATGGGAAGGGAGAGACAGCCCCTGCATTCAGGGGCTGTCTCTCCCTTCCTATCCCTCCCAGGGAGTGGGGCTGGCTCTCCCTTCCCATCCCTCACAGGGAGTGGGGCTGCTTGCCCCTTCACCTCCCCCCACCCCCTCCCCTTCCCCTTCTCTCTCCCATATACCAGCAGTGGGGGATGTGAAGGGTGGGATACTTCAGCCCTTTCCAGTCTGAGCTTCTGAACTTACTTTTTTTCATCTTCTTTTTTATTTTCTCATTGTAGATGGATCATGATAGGGAGTCAGCCCAACCGTCCTCCTCAAAGGCCGATCGTGATGCTAGGTCCCGGAAGCCACGGTTCACACAGGCAGATGTGGACCTCCTAGCCCGGCTACTCCTCCTGGATGAGGAGCATCTCTACACCCCCTCAGGCAGCAGGCCTAACCTTCAAAGGGAGTCTGCAGCCTGGGTGGCTCTCCAGGAGGAGTTCTGCCGGAGAGCCTCTTACCCGCGTGAGATCGAAGATCTCAAGAAGAAAGGTGAGAGATAATGTTAGTGGTGTATTATATTTATTTATATTTATTTATCATTTTGAAATGATGTGATTTGTATTTGGGAATTTTGAATGCCACATTAAAAGATAGCTAATTTTTTTTTTATTACTAAATGTTATATATTGCATAAAAAAATAACCTAGCAGGGCATGTTGTGTTTGTAATTAATTTATTAATCAATTAATGTTATTCTATTTCCTTTCTACCTCTAATTCTCAGGTCGGCATCTGAGACTTCACGAGGGTGATTGGCTTGAGGAGGTCCGCCTGACTTTAGCGCGTCCTTCGCCTGGTAGGCTGTTTGAGAATACTCCACAAGTACACAAATATTATTCAATTAATTGTAATGGAATTTGTGTTTAATATTGTTTGTGTCAGTTCCAATTCCTTTTTTTTAAATTTTAACTGTTGTTCTGTGAAATTTGATCTGTGTCTTCGTACAGAACCACACACCAGCAGGGACGAGGCAGGGCTTCCTGGGCCCAGTAGCTGTCAGCAGAGGAGGACGGAGCGAACCGTCACTGGTGGGCCAGGTATTATATATTATTAGATAATTGAGCCCTGACCATTGACCAACATGCTGCAAATGTGAATGGGGGATAAATGTGAGACTGAGGGAAGGGGGTATTAGTCACTGTGAGAGGGGAGGGAGGCAGTGGGAGAAAGAGGATGAGTGAGGAAGAAGAACTGTAGAAGAGTGCCATGTTAAAAAATGAACTGAAAAACATTTTTTTTTAATGTAGCACATTTTTACGGGCTTAATGGCTTGTATTTTGGCCCACAGGGCCAGTATGTATGTTGTAGTACTAGTAGTAGTAGTTTGTCTAGTATCTGTCTGAGGCAGAAAATCAAAATTATTGTTTGTGATCAGTCAGTTATATAGGGTGGGATAGATGTATGTTATGTTATATATTTATATAATATTATCTCTAATTATCTAGAATGATATCCCTCCACTCTCCCTCTCCGAGGTTGTAGACTATAAACTCATTTTTCCAAAACCCTACAATTTAGTAAACTAAGGGGTTGAATGTATTTTAATATTGTAAACTTGCTGGTGCGTACAATACTGGTTTGTGGCCCTCGAGGACCATAACTGCCCACCCCTGTTCTATATCTTATGTAGAATTTTTTACATTTCTTTACAGGGCAAGAAGAGGCAGCCACAGCCACCAGTGCCACTGCCAGAGCCCAAAGGATGGAGGCAGCCACAGCCGGGCCCAGCAGCACCAGCACCAGCACTGCTGCTTTACTCCCTGCAGGACCTCCTCCAAGCTGCGTATGCACTGCACATGCGCAGTTTGGCATACTGAAGGAGATCCTGCAGGGAGTAAACAGCATCAGGGCAGATGTCAAGGATGTGCAGAGGAGGCTGTCAGCCATGGAGGAGGCCTTTCAGGAGCGGAGGGCACAGGTATCTCCTCCTCATGAGATGCCTCGTGAGGAGGAGATGCCACTGCCCTCTGCTCCAGAGCAGGATCCTCCTCTCGGGTTGCCATTCTCCTCTCCACATCCTTGAGTACTGGGTGCTAAAACACATAATTTTTTTTTGGTATGTTGTCATTGGAAAGTTATATTTTTATAACAGTGTTATTTAATTTTGTTATAGTTTTGTAGTTAATAAAATGTTTTAAATTTGAGAAATATTAGTGGACTCAATTATTAAAATTATTATAAATTGGGATTTATAGTCAACAGATTTTCTAACATGCACACAGCAATAAAATTACCAGTGTTATCAATTAGTCTTTCAGTTTCCAATCCAGTCCATCTGCAACTCATCAAGATCAGCCTCAGCTTCCCCCATTTCTCCCAGACCACGACCTAGTCATGATTTGACTGTTAAGACTTCTTATACTATCACTTACTCCAGATAAAGAGCGAGAGTAAATATAAAGCTGCCAAATCTACACATACAGTAAATCTCTTATAAAATAGCGACTAACATACATAAATGTTGGCCTCCACTTGGGAACACCTAGACATCCCTTTTTTCACACGTGTAGATTTACTCATGTTGTACTATATGTATATAAAGAAGTATATGCTATTTATGTAAACACGTAAATGCTGTTTTTTATTAATGCAACTTGAAAATTCAACTTAACATGTATCTGCTCCGCAGGGAGAAATAATTAAATCTCGGCCAGAGAAACCTTTTACTGACCACAGGGAGGTTAGGTAACTCATGACACAACTGGAGATGGTTTTGATTTAGGCACTAACTTACGTGGTCAGGCTTTATTTAGAGAGTGAGACAAATTGGTCCCTACAAACCAGGGTTTTCCAAATAAATAACCACTCACTCAGCAGGATTTTATGCATGATGTAAATTTGCATATACTGAGTCCCCATGATATGCAAATGTATTTCATGCATAATTCTTTGTGGATATTCTAAA
Source organism: Rhinatrema bivittatum (assembly GCF_901001135.1). Lineage (NCBI taxonomy): Eukaryota > Metazoa > Chordata > Amphibia > Gymnophiona > Rhinatrematidae > Rhinatrema > Rhinatrema bivittatum. The sequence continues at coordinate 43,863,605 of NC_042630.1, read as the reverse complement.
AATCCAACTGGCTGTGGAATCCCCAGGACCGGTTTGGTAAGCTGAGCTATAAACTGTCTCAGCCAGAAAAATAAACCATGCCCCATCACAGTATGATATACATTAACTGCTTAGAGAGACTATGGTCAAAACTCAAAAGTACTTTAACTGCCTGTTTTCTAACAGCTGCTAAATAAGCGCACACAGTTGATAGACACAAACTTAGGTTTCTTTCTTGCACATACAAAGTCCTTATTCATCAAGCTGACAAGATAGATGATAACAGCACAGCAGACACCTGAGGTGAAGAGGCAGGGGCAGTTCTATCATGAGGCACTGGCAGTGCTTCTGCTGAATGCTCCATCCTGCTGTGTTCCCAAACGACCTTGCATCCCCATCCTAGACAAGAGACTCACTCCTCCTCCCAGTCACAGCGAATGTTCACATTATGAAGCAGCGGAAGGTTGATTTTGATGAAAACCAATTCCTCTACTAAGTCTGGATTCAAACGTGCACGGAGTGGACTCACAATATTCCCTGTCAATGAAAATACTCGTTCACTTTGCACACTGGTGGGTGGGCAGGAAAGAAAGTGTTGTGCTACTCTGGTAAGATAAGGCCACATTGAAGCTTTTTCTGCCCAATATCTCAGGGGATCTGACTCCATGCTCTCAACTGGCTCAGAGAGAAAATTCTTCACATGAATTTCTGCAACCTTCTCTTGCAGGTGCTGCTGGTTAGCAGCCCCACCACTCTGAAATGTGACAAATCTTGCTCTTGCTTTTGAAATAGGACCAGTTTCATGAAATTTGGGAGGACAATGGGTTGTCATCATGGGAGGGAAGCAGCTGGTGGAACTGGAAGCAGCTGAGCAGGATGGAGTGGGAGGAGTTGAAATCTTTTGAACCATTTCAATCAACTTATGTGTCCAGGATGCAAGAGTATTGCACTTGAGAGCAACATTGCCTTTCACACGTGGGTCACACATAGTAGCTAAGATATAGCTATCCTTCTCCATTAGAGGTTTCAACCTTTTCTGTACTTGCTCTTTTAAGCATCTCACAAGCTGCAACACTTCCTTCGACAAATCTGTCTGATGCAGAAATTCCTGTAATACCTGCTCCAGATCATATATTACAGGAATGATATCACCTAACGTGGCTGTAGCTGCACTCAGTGCATCAGTATATTCTTTGAAAGGCTTGAGGACATGCACCATCTGTGCAATGTTTGTCCAGTCCTGACATCCAAGTGGATTTTCCAATCCAATTTCAGATTCCATTGCCAAATCATGCAGAGGTGTCTGTTGTTCAGACAACCTCTCCAACATAAGATAGGTGGAATTCCATCTGGTAGGCACATCCTGAACGAGGTTATGCAATGGTGCCCTAACTGCTTTTTGTTTTTCTCTGAGTTCCTTCCCACTTTTCACACTGCGATTGAAATGCCCAGTTATTTTGCGGCACTTTTCAATCAACCGCTTCAGGGCTTGACGACTAGTACCTTGCACTTCCTTGGCACTTAGCCCCAACGCATCCCTCACTACCAGGTGCAGTGTATGTGCAAAGCATCGGATGCCTTTGAATCCACCATCCTCCAGAGCCTTAATCATATTGGCAGCATTGTCAGTAATGATATATCCATTTAAACATTCCATATCACTGCTTCTAAGTAGCCCTTTCCATCCTTCCATCATCCCCTGAATTGTCTGTAAGATATTTTCAGAAGTATGTCTCTGGTCTAGCACTTGAGCATGCAGTAAAGCCCACCGGTATCCTGGAGAAAGCTTTTTGGAGCTGCTGGTGCTACTGCCACTGCTTGTGCTTGTGCTGTCAGTTAATGCCTCATCCAGCTGCCACCAATGTGCTGTTAGAGACAAATATGCATGTGTTGCATTCTTACTAGTCCAAAGATCAGTGGTGAGATGTATGCTCCTTCCCTTTGCCCTTGCCATCACAATCTGCATTTCAGCACGACATTGTGAGTACAGGGAAGGAATCACCTGACGGGTAAATGTAGTTCTTGAAGGAATTTTGTAGTCAGGTGCTAACAGATGTATCAGCTGCTGAAATCCATCATTCTCTACAATCTGCAGTGGCTGATCATCCACAGCAATCATTACAGCAATTTGTCGTGTCACCACTTTGGATACTACTTGCTTCCTAGTCTGTGAAATTGAAGAAGGACACCACCCCATCTGCTCAACAGTAGCTTGCCGCTGCTGCCGGGGAAGAGGAGAAGGAGAAGTCTGCTTCTGCTTCACATACACACAATCTTCTGAAGTAATTTCCTTCTTTGGCTTCCCTGCAGCTTCTTCTGCAAGCAACACTGCTTTATGTTCTCTTTCAAGGTGATATTTCATGTTGGTGGTAGTAAGATGTCCAATAGTTCTTCCACGGCTCACCATCCTTTTACAATGGATACATTGAGCACATCTCCAATCATCCGTAACATTAAAATGATTCCAAACCTTAGATGTTTTTCTACTGTCCCTTACTCTAGGCTGGACATTTCTTGTCAGTGTTGTCATCAGAGTAGGAGTAGTAGTACTAGGAGTAGAAGTAGCAGAAGTTGTTCTTGTAGTAACCTGCAAATTTTCAACTGGTTTAGGACTAGAAAGGATACTACTGGCGCTGACAGTGGTTTTTTTGACAATCGGACTACCATCATCTGATTCATCATCACTACTATCACTGTCATTGGCGGTGTCCTTCTCCTCATCCTGAATATCATCATTGTCATCCTCCTCCTCAGACTCAGAGTCCTCTGATTCTCTATTCAGCACTTTCTGTAGCACTTCATCCATCAATAAACTTTGCTGCTGCAGCACAGATTTCACTTTCACCTTTCCAGATTTTGCTCCTTCCTTGTCCTGCAAGTTACCTTGCTCCTTTACATTCGCTGAAGTAGAAGGGGTATCATCAAATCGCAGTTTTTTCCTACTGACTGGAATTTTCTTTCCAGTAGCACTCTTCTTCTTACCAGCAAATATTTTAAAACGTTATGGCTGCAAGTCCAGTCCAGTACCAACAAGTAAGCTGGCACAGCCGTGTACTGAGCAGCACCTAATAGATAAGATATATAGAAGGGTTAAATACAGTTAGTGAGTGACTTCGTCAGTCAGTGACAGGTCACTGTGTGATTAGTAATCTGACTAGTGGCTCACTGGCGTGGCTAGTAGCCAGCCACTAGCCAATGACACTAGGCTACCCCATAATATTATATTTACTTATACTTGCACTACTAACACAAACAATTTATTTATAAATTTAAGGCTCACGTGCATTTGCAAGTCCAGCACCAACACAGGGGTAGTGGCTGGCTAGTGTAAGACAACACACTAGTTTACTAGTAAATCGGGGGAAGTGGGAGGGGAAGGGGAGGGCGGGAAAACCGGCAGACTAAAGCAACCCTAAAACCCACCCCGACCCTTTAAAATAAATCCCCCACCCTCCCAAACCCCCCCAAAGTGCCTTATATTACCTGGGGTCCAGTGGGGGGGAGGGCAGGAAACCGGCACACTAAAGCAGCCCTAAAAACCACCCCGACCCTTTAAAATAAATCCCCCACCCTCCCGAACCCCCACAAAGTGCCTTATATTACCTGGGGTCCAGTGGGGGGGAGGGCAGGGAAACCGGCACACTAAAGCAACCCTAAAACCCACCCCAACCCTTTAAAATAAATCCCCCACCCTCCCGAACCCCCCCAAAGTGCCTTATATTACCTGGGGTCCAGTGGGGGGGAGGGCAGGGAAACCGGCACACTAAAGCAGCCCTAAAACCCACCCCGACCCTTTAAAATAAATCCCCCACCCTCCCGAACCCCCCCAAAGTGCCTTATATTACCTGGGGTCCAGTGGGGGGAAGGGCAGGGAAACCGGCACACTAAAGCAACCCTAAAACCCACCCCGACCCTTTAAAATAAATCCCCCACCCTCCCGAACCCCCCCAAAGTGCCTTATATTACCTGGGGTCCAGTGGGGGGGAGGGCAGGGAAACCGGCACACTAAAGCAGCCCTAAAACCCACCCTGACCCTTTAAAATAAATCCCCCACCCTCCCGAACCCCCACAAAGTGCCTTATATTACCTGGGGTCCAGTGGGCGGGAGGGCAGGGAAACCGGCACACTAAAGCAACCCTAAAACCCACCCCGACCCTTTAAAATAAATCCCCCACCCTCCCGAACCCCCCCAAAGTGCCTTATATTACGTGGGGTCCAGTGGGGGGGAGGGCAGGGAAACCGGCACACTAAAGCAACCCTAAAACCCACCCCGACCCTTTAAAATAAATCCCCCACCCTCCCGAACCCCCCCAAAGTGCCTTATATTACCTGGGGTCCAGTGGGGGGGAGGGCAGGGAAACCGGCACACTAAAGCAACCCTAAAACCCACCATGACCCTTTAAAATAAATCCCCCACCCTCCCGAACCCCCACAAAGTGCCTTATATTACCTGGGGTCCAGTGGGGGGGGGAGGGCAGGGAAACCGGCACACTAAAGCAACCCTAAAACCCACCCCGACCCTTTAAAATAAATCCCCCACCTCCCGAACCCCCCCCCAAAGTGCCTTATATTACCTGGGGTCCAGTGGGGGGGGAGGGCAGGGAAACCGGCACACTAAAGCAACCCTAAAACCCACTCCGACCCTTTAAAATAAATCCCCCACCCTCCCGAACCCCCCCCCAAAGTGCCTTATATTACCTGGGGTCCAGTGGGGGGGGAGGGCAGGGAAACCGGCACACTAAAGCAACCCTAAAACCCACCCCGACCCTTTAAAATAAATCCCCCACCCTCCCGAACCCCCACAAAGTGCCTTATATTACCTGGGGTCCAGTGGGGGGGAGGGCAGGGAAACCGGCACACTAAAGCAACCCTAAAACCCACCCCGACCCTTTAAAATAAATCCCCCACCCTCCCGAACCCCCCCAAAGTGCCTTATATTACCTGGGGTCCAGTGGGGGGGAGGGCAGGGAAACCGGCACACTAAAGCAACCCTAAAACCCACCCCGACCCTTTAAAATAAATCCCCCACCCTCCCGAACCCCCTCAAAGTGCCTTATATTACCTGGGGTCCAGTGGGGGGGATGGCAGGGAAACCGACACACTAAAGCAACCCTAAAACCCACCCCGACCCTTTAAAATAAATCCCCCACCCTCCCGAACCCCCCCAAAGTGCCTTAAATTACCTGGGGGCCAGTGGGGGGGAGGGCAGGGAAACCGGCACACTAAAGCAACCCTAAAACCCACCATGACCCTTTAAAATAAATCCCCCACCCTCCCGAACCCCCACAAAGTGCCTTATATTACCTGGGGTCCAGTGGGGGGGGAGGGCAGGGAAACCGGCACACTAAAGCAACCCTAAAACCCACCCCAACCCTTTAAAATAAATCCCCCACCCTCCCGAACCCCCCCCAAAGTGCCTTATATTACCTGGGGTCCAGTGGGGGGGGGAGGGCAGGGAAACCGGCACACTAAAGCAACCCTAAAACCCACCCCGACCCTTTAAAATAAATCCCCCACCCTCCCGAACCCCCCCCCCCCCCGCAAAGTGCCTTATATTACCTGGGGTCCAGTGGGGGGGGAGGGCAGGGAAACCGGCACACTAAAGCAACCCTAAAACCCACCATGACCCTTTAAAATAAATCCCCCACCCTCCCGAACCCCCACAAAGTGCCTTATATTACCTGGGGTCCAGTGGGGGGGAGGGCAGGGAAACCGGCACACTAAAGCAACCCTAAAACCCACCATGACCCTTTAAAATAAATCCCTCACACCAAACAAAAGCAACACACAAGCAGAGAAGCCCTTCTTACAAAGCTGAGCTAGTGAGTTAAGTAGGAGGAAAAGTAAACATACTGGTGCCAGTGTGGCTACTTAAAAAATACACTTACCAACAATCAATTACATATATTTGAACTGTGTACAGTTCCAGCCAGGACCACCTTTCTAAAATGCACAGTGATTGGCAAATTTCACGTGCCTGCTAACAAAAATAATAAACAAACAAGTTCTAGTCACGTGAGTGCTGATCATCACATGTCAAGCTTGCAACTGTTTCCATTTCACATCCCCCCAACCATTACCTCAGTGGAAACCTTGGTAACATCAATAGATAAGAGCACAGCCAGCCAATAGGAATACATATTCATTCCTAAGTGACCTTTACTGACCTGGGAAGTGTCAACACTTAGTTTCATTTTCTGTTGGTGTTCGTGAGTTTCCAGTTCCATTTCCCATCCCCCCAACCATCACCTCAGTGGTAACATCAATAGATAAGAGGGCAGCCAGCCAATAGGAACACATATTCATTCCTAACTGACCTTCAGTGACCTGGAAAGTGTTTATTTGTATTAGGGATGTGAATCGTTTTTCAACGATTAAAATTATCGTCCGATAATGTTTATATCGTCTTAAATCGTTATAGAACACGATACAATAGAAATTCTAACGATTTATCGTTAAAAATCGTTAAATCGTGTTAGTGCGCACTAACTCCCCGTTAGTGCGCACTAACTCGATTTAGTGCACACTAACTGAAAATGATACAAATAAACACTTTCCAGGTCACTGAAGGTCAGTTAGGAATGAATATGTGTTCCTATTGGCTGGCTGCCCTCTTATCTATTGATGTTACCAAGGTTACCACTGAGGTGATGGTTGGGGGGATGGGAAATGGAACTGGAAACTAACGAACACCAACAGAAAATGAAACAAAGTGTTCACACTTCCCAGGTCAGTAAAGGTCACTTAGGAATGAATATGTATGTATGTATTCCTATTGGCTGGCTGTGCTCTTATCTATTGATGTTACCAAGGCTAATACTGAGGTAATGGTTGGGGGGATGTGAAATGGAAACAGTTGGAAGCTTGACAAAAAAAGTAATGTAATGATCAGCACTCAAGTGACTAGAACTTGTTTGTTTATTATTTTTGTTAGCAGGCACCTGAAATGCTAGTGCATGTTGAATTTGCCAATCACTGTGCATTTTAGAAAGGTGGTCCTGGCTGGAACTGTACACAGTTCAAATATATGTAATTGATTGTTGGTAAGTGTATTTTTTAAGTAGCCACACTGGCACAAGTATGTTTACTTTTCCTCCTACTTAACTCACTAGCTCAGCTTTGTAAGAAGGGCTTCTCTGCTTGTGTGTTGTTTTTGTTTGGTGTGAGGAGAGCAGAAACATCAGATCTTTATTCAATCTACTACAGTCATCTCTTACAGTGCCCTATCCCTATTAATACCAGGAGTGTTGTGATCTTCCTGCACACAGTGCCCTAACCCTGATACCAGTCTGAGACAGCTCCCTCCCTGCATTACTAGTGAGAGGCTGGCTTCACAGACAGGGGGGAGCTGCCTGACCCTCACTCCTGACTTCCCCCATGTCCCAGCTAGTGAATGGTGTGTGGGTGAGGGGGGGGGGGAGGATGGTGAAGTCTGAGACAGCTCCCTCCCTGCATTACTAGTGAGAGGCTGGCTTCACAGACAGGGGGGAGCTGCCTGACCCTCACTCCTGACTTCCCCCATGTCCCAGCTAGTGAATGGTTTGTGGGTGAGGGGGGGGGGGGGAGGATGGTGAAGTCTGAGACAGCTCCCTCCCTGCATTACTAGTGAGAGGCTGGCTTCACAGACAGGGGGGAGCTGCCTGACCCTCACTCCTGACTTCCCCCATGTCCCAGCTAGTAAATGGTGTGTGGGTGAGGGGGGGGGGAGGATGGTGAAGTCTGAGACAGCTCCCTCCCTGCATTACTAGTGAGAGGCTGGCTTCACAGACAGGGGGGAGCTGCCTGACCCTCACTCCTGACTCCCCCCCTGTCCCAGCTAGTGAATGGTGTGTGGGTGAGGGGGGGGGGAGGATGGTGAAGTCTGAGACAGCTCCCTCCCTGCATTACTAGTGAGAGGCTGGCTTCACAGACAGGGGGGAGCTGCCTGACCCTCACTCCTCCGGGGTATTGTGATCTTCCTGCACACAGTGCCCTATCCCTGATACCAGGGGTGTTGTGATCTTCCTGCATGCAGTGCCCTATCCCTATTAATACCAGGAGTGTTGTGATCTTCCTGCATGCAGTGCCCTATCCCTATTAATACCAGGAGTGTTGTGATCTTCCTGCATGCAGTGCCCTATCCCTGATACCGGGATGTGTGCAAGAAGATCACAACACCCCCGGTATCAGGAATAGGGCACTGTGTGCAGGAAGATCACAACACCCCCAGTATCAGGAATAGGGCACTGTGTGCAGGAAGATCACAACACCCCTGGTATTAGGGATAGGGCACTGTGTGCAGGAAGATCACAACACTCCTGGTATTAATAGGGATAGGGCACTGTGTGCAGGAAGATCACAATACCCCTGGTATCAGGGTTAGGGCACAAGTTCTAGTCACATTGACTGATCACATTACTTGTTTTGTCAAGCTACCAACTGTTTCCATTTCCCATCCCCATATACTGTCTGTAGGAAACTTGGTCACTAATAAACTACTCAGTGCAACTTGTCGATCACCAATTGAAAAACCAGTCCCAGTTTACAAATCATCAATCACAAAGGGACAATTTTTTCTATTCACCGCACTGTTAATGGACGTAAAGTCTAACATTAGACCATCATAATAGGCATCATAGTAAGGTATGATTATACCATTTGATACTCAGCCTTATATTTAATCATCGGTCAAAACACCAAAAATTTTTTTTTAGTCTTTTTTTATACGTGGTCAGAACGAGTTATATAACTTTTTAAAATAAACTTATCTGTGTATCGTGATTACGAAACTTCTTCTTATCCTGTGAATCTTAAATCCAACTCGCCAGCTCAGATGCCCGAAATGTTATTAGCGATATGTTCAATCATCATATCGCTAAACGTGCCCGACATCGCACAATGTTTCGGACTAGTGTTCAGTCCTTCTTCAAGGGCTAAAATCTACGTCACAAAAAACAAAAAATTAGGCACTGCAATCATACGAGAGTTAATACTATCTATATCTTCTTATACTCACTATTCAGATAGCATGGCAGCTCACGGCGTTTTTCTTTGCTTTCTTTTCCGGTAACCTAACACCGCCCAACTTTAAAGATCCCGCGGAAATGACGTCAAAATCTACGTCACATCATACTTACAACGAATGCCATTCAATCATGTTATTTAACCCAACAGGCATTACCGTGTTCATTTTAAAAATCCATTGTTGTTCTTTAAGATTTAAATAATAATTTGGATCTCCCCCGCGTGGACTCACGGGCACAACATCCAGAATTCTCCATCTTAACTGTTGAAAAGAATGTCCTTTATCCATGCAGTGAAGAACCATAGGGGCTGCCACTTTTTCTGTGGAAATGCAGCTTTTGTGTTCAATTAACCGCGTTCTTATTTGGCGTTTTGTGCGTCCAATGTAATACAAATCACAGGGACAAATAATCAGATATATTACATTGGTAGATAGACAATTCGTAAATTGCCATGATTTGTGTGTGATACCCGCTTTATCAAGCCAAGTTGTTCCTTCTATTGTTTGGACACACATAGAGCAATGATTGCATTGCCAATGACCCTGAGGCCCCGACATGTCATCCTGTAATGGTGATGTTAAAAAAGAATGTACAATGTTGTCAGCTATGTTCTTGCCCCGCTTGTAAGCTATTATTGGTGGTTCTGCCAATGATTCATGGAGATTTAACACAGACCAATGATTGCGAATCACCATAGCAATTTTGCCTGCTTTGTCGGAATATGGTAAGGTACAAACTAGGTGTTCTTCATTGGTTGATGGTGTCTTTTCTAACAGAAGCCATTGACGTTCAGCATTGAAGGCACGTTTATATGCCAATTTAATGCATTTGGGAGGGTATCCTCGGACAAGTAATCTCTTTTTAAGATCCGCAGCTTGTACTTGGAATTCCACCTTTGAATCGCATAGTCTGCGCAACCGCAGAAACTGGCCTACTGGTAAGTTCCTTCGAAGATGATAAGGATGATAACTAGAAAAATGCAACAGTGTATTGCTGTCACAAGATTTTCTATACAATGAAGTCGACAAGCTTCCTCCTTGTTTACTGATAAGAATATCCAAAAAATTAATTACAGTATCATGGTATGTGATAGTAAATTGAAGAAATCGATCTAATGTGTTTAACCAAATAAAAAATGATTGTAAACTTTCGGCATCTGAGTGCCACACACAAAAGATGTCATCTATATAACGAGTCCAATTGGACACTGATTGGAACTCTACCGCAGGATACAGCAATGATTCTTCAAAGTTTTTTACATATAAATTAGCCAAACTAGGCGCCATAGTGGCTCCCATGGCTGTTCCGCTAATTTGTTTGTACCAGATAGATTGAAAAATGAAGAAATTTTCACAAAGTGCAAGTTTGGCTATATTTAACACAAACTCTGTGGGGATCCGCTGTGGCCGTGGACGATTGTCTAATTCCTTCCTTAGAATTTCCAAAGTTGCTGATTGGGGAATGGAAGTATAAAGAGCTTTTATATCTAAAGTTACTAATATTGCAGCTTCCACATTTTGAATGTTTTGTAATAAAGACAACATGTGTTTGGTATCTTTACAATATGATAATGCCGTACTGACCATCGGGTTTATCACTGCATCTACCATAGTTGACAGAGGTTCTAGCAAAGACCCTATGGTAGTTACTATAGGCCGGCCCGGAGGATTTATTGCGTCTTTATGTATTTTAGGCACCATATAAATGGTGGGGGACACTGGATGTGTGACCTGCAAAAACCTTCCCTCTCTCGATGTTAAGAAACCTGTTGCAAGTGCCTCATCAATAATGATTTTAATTTGACTTTGAAGGTGTTCAGTTGGATCATGTGTCAATATTTCGTAACTCATGGGGTCATGGACATGAGATTCAACCATTTCAACATACTTATGGCGATCCATCACCACTATAGAACCTCCCTTGTCGGCTTTTTTGATAATCACCCTGTTCTCCTGTTTTAACGTTTGCAGCGCCCTCCACTCATCTTTACTTAAATTGAACTGTGGTATAGTTCTACTTTGTTCAATCTTTGTTCAATCTACTTTGTTCAATCTACTTTGTTCAATCTACTTTGTTCAATCACCCTGTTCTCCTGTTTTAACGTTTGCAGCGCCCTCCACTCATCTTTACTTAAATTGAACTGTGGTATAGTTCTACTTTGTTCAATGGATATGAGATCTCTAAGAACTAATTCCATATAAGTTTTTACAATTGGGTCTATGGGACCAGGTGGTAACCAACTTGACTTCGGGTGAACTATTGAACTATCCATATTCTTTGGAAATTTTGAAAAAAATACCACTAACTGTAATTTTCTAAAAAATTTGTAAAGATACCGTCGACACTGAAAAGCATCATATGGACTGTATGGCACAAAGGAAAGTCCCTTATTCAATACCTGCATTTGAGTGGATGTCAATTGAACGGCTGATAAATTTATGACATTTGGTTCCGTCCTTGTGATCTCGTCCACGGTCGTGTTGATTGGATGTCTGGTGCTGATGGTTGTCTGGCCGTACGAAAAAAACGTCTGTTTGACGATCTATTCGTGCGGTAGTTGCCCCGACCTCTCTGATAACCTGGTTGTTGATCCACAACGTTGCCTGTTTGCGCCGAATTCTCATCAGATTCTGACGAGGATGTATCCTCGGATGACCCTGCAAAGGCGACTTTTCTTGGTAATTTATTCTTCTTACGTTGCCAAGGATAGATCTGTCCAGATGCATAATCCTTCTCATCACGCTTGAGCTTGGTGATCTTGCTTAATTTCAATTCTTGCCGAAATTTTTCTATCGACTGATTAAATTCAGCTAGGTGTTGATCATACATTTCTAATGTTTCTTTCGACTGCAAACTCAATTGTAAGTCTTCACATTCAGTGTTGACTGTGCCCGCTATCTTGTTGGTTGTCTCCACTAATAATAACATAATATCTAATGAGCACTTATTTAGGATTTGAATCCATCGATGTACAAAGTCCAGATCGTCTGCATATATCGAAGGCTCTAAATTAATTCGGAGCCCTCTCGGTATCATCTCACTTTTAACATACTGAAGTAAAGTTGCTGAATGGAGGTCCAAGCGTATATGGCGTTTTTTAATGTCCAATAAACTCTCCCATGTTTTAATATCAATATCGATGTCATCTTCATCTAACAATAAATGGCCTTGCAAAGCTTGAGTTACCTGCTGCTCGGAGTAACTGTAGATATTTGACCACATTTTGTCAAGTGAACTGAGTACGGTATGTCTAATCACTAATAAACTACTCAGTGCAACTTGTCGATCACCAATTGAAAAACCAGTCCCAGTTTACAAATCATCAATCACAAAGGGACAATTTTTTCTATTCACCGCACTGTTAATGGACGTAAAGTCTAACATTAGACCATCATAATAGGCATCATAGTAAGGTATGATTATACCATTTGATACTCAGCCTTATATTTAATCATCGGTCAAAACACCAAAAATTTTTTTTTTAGTCTTTTTTTATACGTGGTCAGAACGAGTTATATAACTTTTTAAAATAAACTTATCTGTGTATCGTGATTACGAAACTTCTTCTTATCCTGTGAATCTTAAATCCAACTCGCCAGCTCAGATGCCCGAAATGTTATTAGCGATATGTTCAATCATCATATCGCTAAACGTGCCTGACATCGCACAATGTTTCGGACTAGTGTTCAGTCCTTCTTCAAGGGCTAAAATCTACGTCACAAAAAACAAAAAATTAGGCACTGCAATCATACGAGAGTTAATACTATCTATATCTTCTTATACTCACTATTCAGATAGCATGGCAGCTCACGGCGTTTTTCTTTGCTTTCTTTTCCGGTAACCTAACACCGCCCAACTTTAAAGATCCCGCGGAAATGACGTCAAAATCTACGTCACATCATACTTACAACGAATGCCATTCAATCATGTTATTTAACCCAACAGGCATTACCGTGTTCATTTTAAAAATCCATTGTTGTTCTTTAAGATTTAAATAATAATTTGGATCTCCCCCGCGTGGACTCACGGGCACAACATCCAGAATTCTCCATCTTAACTGTTGAAAAGAATGTCCTTTATCCATGCAGTGAAGAACCATAGGGGCTGCCACTTTTTCTGTGGAAATGCAGCTTTTGTGTTCAATTAACCGTGTTCTTATTTGGCGTTTTGTGCGTCCAATGTAATACAAATCACAGGGACAAATAATCAGATATATTACATTGGTAGATAGACAATTCGTAAATTGCCATGATTTGTGTGTGATACCCGCTTTATCAAGCCAAGTTGTTCCTTCTATTGTTTGGACACACATAGAGCAATGATTGCATTGCCAATGACCCTGAGGCCCCGACATGTCATCCTGTAATGGTGATGTTAAAAAAGAATGTACAATGTTGTCAGCTATGTTCTTGCCCCGCTTGTAAGCTATTATTGGTGGTTCTGCCAATGATTCATGGAGATTTAACACAGACCAATGATTGCGAATCACCATAGCAATTTTGCCTGCTTTGTCGGAATATGGTAAGGTACAAACTAGGTGTTCTTCATTGGTTGATGGTGTCTTTTCTAACAGAAGCCATTGACGTTCAGCATTGAAGGCACGTTTATATGCCAATTTAATGCATTTGGGAGGGTATCCTCGGACAAGTAATCTCTTTTTAAGATCCGCAGCTTGTACTTGGAATTCCACCTTTGAATCGCATAGTCTGCGCAACCGCAGAAACTGGCCTACTGGTAAGTTCCTTCGAAGATGATAAGGATGATAACTAGAAAAATGCAACAGTGTATTGCTGTCACAAGATTTTCTATACAATGAAGTCGACAAGCTTCCTCCTTGTTTACTGATAAGAATATCCAAAAAATTAATTACAGTATCATGGTATGTGATAGTAAATTGAAGAAATCGATCTAATGTGTTTAACCAAATAAAAAATGATTGTAAACTTTCGGCATCTGAGTGCCACACACAAAAGATGTCATCTATATAACGAGTCCAATTGGACACTGATTGGAACTCTACCGCAGGATACAGCAATGATTCTTCAAAGTTTTTTACATATAAATTAGCCAAACTAGGCGCCATAGTGGCTCCCATGGCTGTTCCGCTAATTTGTTTGTACCAGATAGATTGAAAAATGAAGAAATTTTCACAAAGTGCAAGTTTGGCTATATTTAACACAAACTCTGTGGGGATCCGCTGTGGCCGTGGACGATTGTCTAATTCCTTCCTTAGAATTTCCAAAGTTGCTGATTGGGGAATGGAAGTATAAAGAGCTTTTATATCTAAAGTTACTAATATTGCAGCTTCCACATTTTGAATGTTTTGTAATAAAGACAACATGTGTTTGGTATCTTTACAATATGATAATGCCGTACTGACCATCGGGTTTATCACTGCATCTACCATAGTTGACAGAGGTTCTAGCAAAGACCCTATGGTAGTTACTATAGGCCGGCCCGGAGGATTTATTGCGTCTTTATGTATTTTAGGCACCATATAAATGGTGGGGGACACTGGATGTGTGACCTGCAAAAACCTTCCCTCTCTCGATGTTAAGAAACCTGTTGCAAGTGCCTCATCAATAATGATTTTAATTTGACTTTGAAGGTGTTCAGTTGGATCATGTGTCAATATTTCGTAACTCATGGGGTCATGGACATGAGATTCAACCATTTCAACATACTTATGGCGATCCATCACCACTATAGAACCTCCCTTGTCGGCTTTTTTGATAATCACCCTGTTCTCCTGTTTTAACGTTTGCAGCGCCCTCCACTCATCTTTACTTAAATTGAACTGTGGTATAGTTCTACTTTGTTCAATGGATATGAGATCTCTAAGAACTAATTCCATATAAGTTTTTACAATTGGGTCTATGGGACCAGGTGGTAACCAACTTGACTTCGGGTGAACTATTGAACTATCCATATTCTTTGGAAAAAATACCACTAACTGTAATTTTCTAAAAAATTTGTAAAGATACCGTCGACACTGAAAAGCATCATATGGACTGTATGGCACAAAGGAAAGTCCCTTATTCAATACCTGCATTTGAGTGGATGTCAATTGAACGGCTGATAAATTTATGACATTTGGTTCCGTCCTTGTGATCTCGTCCACGGTCGTGTTGATTGGATGTCTGGTGCTGATGGTTGTCTGGCCGTACTTTTTATTTTAAAAAGTTATATAACTCGTTCTGACCACGTATAAAAAAAGACTAAAAAAAAAAAAAAATTTTTGGTGTTTTGACCGATGATTAAATATAAGGCTGAGTATCAAATGGTATAATCATACCTTACTATGATGCCTATTATGATGGTCTAATGTTAGACTTTACGTCCATTAACAGTGCGGTGAATAGAAAAAATTGTCCCTTTGTGATTGATGATTTGTAAACTGGGACTGGTTTTTCAATTGGTGATCGACAAGTTGCACTGAGTAGTTTATTAGTGATTAGACATACCGTACTCAGTTCACTTGACAAAATGTGGTCAAATATCTACAGTTACTCCGAGCAGCAGGTAACTCAAGCTTTGCAAGGCCATTTATTGTTAGATGAAGATGACATCGATATTGATATTAAAACATGGGAGAGTTTATTGGACATTAAAAAACGCCATATACGCTTGGACCTCCATTCAGCAACTTTACTTCAGTATGTTAAAAGTGAGATGATACCGAGAGGGCTCCGAATTAATTTAGAGCCTTCGATATATGCAGACGATCTGGACTTTGTACATCGATGGATTCAAATCCTAAATAAGTGCTCATTAGATATTATGTTATTATTAGTGGAGACAACCAACAAGATAGCGGGCACAGTCAACACTGAATGTGAAGACTTACAATTGAGTTTGCAGTCGAAAGAAACATTAGAAATGTATGATCAACACCTAGCTGAATTTAATCAGTCGATAGAAAAATTTCGGCAAGAATTGAAATTAAGCAAGATCACCAAGCTCAAGCGTGATGAGAAGGATTATGCATCTGGACAGATCTATCCTTGGCAACGTAAGAAGAATAAATTACCAAGAAAAGTCGCCTTTGCAGGGTCATCCGAGGATACATCCTCGTCAGAATCTGATGAGAATTCGGCGCAAACAGGCAACGTTGTGGATCAACAACCAGGTTATCAGAGAGGTCGGGGCAACTACCGCACGAATAGATCGTCAAACAGACGTTTTTTTCGTACGGCCAGACAACCATCAGCACCAGACATCCAATCAACACGACCGTGGACGAGATCACAAGGACGGAACCAAATGTCATAAATTTATCAGCCGTTCAATTGACATCCACTCAAATGCAGGTATTGAATAAGGGACTTTCCTTTGTGCCATACAGTCCATATGATGCTTTTCAGTGTCGACGGTATCTTTACAAATTTTTTAGAAAATTACAGTTAGTGGTATTTTTTCAAATTCCAAAGAATATGGATAGTTCAATAGTTCACCCGAAGTCAAGTTGGTTACCACCTGGTCCCATAGACCCAATTGTAAAAACTTATATGGAATTAGTTCTTAGAGATCTCATATCCATTGAACAAAGTAGAACTATACCACAGTTCAATTTAAGTAAAGATGAGTGGAGGGCGCTGCAAACGTTAAAACAGGAGAACAGGGTGATTATCAAAAAAGCCGACAAGGGAGGTTCTATAGTGGTGATGGATCGCCATAAGTATGTTGAAATGGTTGAATCTCATGTCCATGACCCCATGAGTTACGAAATATTGACACATGATCCAACTGAACACCTTCAAAGTCAAATTAAAATCATTATTGATGAGGCACTTGCAACAGGTTTCTTAACATCGAGAGAGGGAAGGTTTTTGCAGGTCACACATCCAGTGTCCCCCACCATTTATATGGTGCCTAAAATACATAAAGACGCAATAAATCCTCCGGGCCGGCCTATAGTAACTACCATAGGGTCTTTGCTAGAACCTCTGTCAACTATGGTAGATGCAGTGATAAACCCGATGGTCAGTACGGCATTATCATATTGTAAAGATACCAAACACATGTTGTCTTTATTACAAAACATTCAAAATGTGGAAGCTGCAATATTAGTAACTTTAGATATAAAAGCTCTTTATACTTCCATTCCCCAATCAGCAACTTTGGAAATTCTAAGGAAGGAATTAGACAATCGTCCACGGCCACAGCGGATCCCCACAGAGTTTGTGTTAAATATAGCCAAACTTGCACTTTGTGAAAATTTCTTCATTTTTCAATCTATCTGGTACAAACAAATTAGCGGAACAGCCATGGGAGCCACTATGGCGCCTAGTTTGGCTAATTTATATGTAAAAAACTTTGAAGAATCATTGCTGTATCCTGCGGTAGAGTTCCAATCAGTGTCCAATTGGACTCGTTATATAGATGACATCTTTTGTGTGTGGCACTCAGATGCCGAAAGTTTACAATCATTTTTTATTTGGTTAAACACATTAGATCGATTTCTTCAATTTACTATCACATACCATGATACTGTAATTAATTTTTTGGATATTCTTATCAGTAAACAAGGAGGAAGCTTGTCGACTTCATTGTATAGAAAATCTTGTGACAGCAATACACTGTTGCATTTTTCTAGTTATCATCCTTATCATCTTCGAAGGAACTTACCAGTAGGCCAGTTTCTGCGGTTGCGCAGACTATGCGATTCAAAGGTGGAATTCCAAGTACAAGCTGCGGATCTTAAAAAGAGATTACTTGTCCGAGGATACCCTCCCAAATGCATTAAATTGGCATATAAACGTGCCTTCAATGCTGAACGTCAATGGCTTCTGTTAGAAAAGACACCATCAACCAATGAAGAACACCTAGTTTGTACCTTACCATATTCCGACAAAGCAGGCAAAATTGCTATGGTGATTCGCAATCATTGGTCTGTGTTAAATCTCCATGAATCATTGGCAGAACCACCAATAATAGCTTACAAGCGGGGCAAGAACATAGCTGACAACATTGTACATTCTTTTTTAACATCACCATTACAGGATGACATGTCGGGGCCTCAGGGTCATTGGCAATGCAATCATTGCTCTATGTGTGTCCAAACAATAGAAGGAACAACTTGGCTTGATAAAGCGGGTATCACACACAAATCATGGCAATTTACGAATTGTCTATCTACCAATGTAATATATCTGATTATTTGTCCCTGTGATTTGTATTACATTGGACGCACAAAACGCCAAATAAGAACGCGGTTAATTGAACACAAAAGCTGCATTTCCACAGAAAAAGTGGCAGCCCCTATGGTTCTTCACTGCATGGATAAAGGACATTCTTTTCAACAGTTAAGATGGAGAATTCTGGATGTTGTGCCCGTGAGTCCACGCGGGGGAGATCCAAATTATTATTTAAATCTTAAAGAACAACAATGGATTTTTAAAATGAACACGGTAATGCCTGTTGGGTTAAATAACATGATTGAATGGCATTCGTTGTAAGTATGATGTGACGTAGATTTTGACGTCATTTCCGCGGGATCTTTAAAGTTGGGCGGTGTTAGGTTACCGGAAAAGAAAGCAAAGAAAAACGCCGTGAGCTGCCATGCTATCTGAATAGTGAGTATAAGAAGATATAGATAGTATTAACTCTCGTATGATTGCAGTGCCTAATTTTTTGTTTTTTGTGACGTAGATTTTAGCCCTTGAAGAAGGACTGAACACTAGTCCGAAACATTGTGCGATGTCGGGCACGTTTAGCGATATGATGATTGAACATATCGCTAATAACATTTCGGGCATCTGAGCTGGCGAGTTGGATTTAAGATTCACAGGATAAGAAGAAGTTTCGTAATCACGATACACAGATAAGTTTATTTTAAAAAGTTATATAACTCGTTCTGACCACGTATAAAAAAAGACTAAAAAAAAAAAAAAAAATTTTTGGTGTTTTGACCGATGATTAAATATAAGGCTGAGTATCAAATGGTATAATCATACCTTACTATGATGCCTATTATGATGGTCTAATGTTAGACTTTACGTCCATTAACAGTGCGGTGAATAGAAAAAATTGTCCCTTTGTGATTGATGAGTAGGAAACTTGGTAACATGAATAAATAAGAGGGCAGCCAATAGGAATACATATTCATTCCTAAACTGACCTTAACTGACCTGAAAAGTGTCAAATTGTATCATTTTCAGTTAGTGCGCACTAACTCCCAGTTAGTGCGCAGTTAGTGAAAGAGTGTTCAGGGGAAACTGCATAAAACACACCCACACTGGTATCACACAGATCTATACACACCCTTACACACATCCACCCATCCAATTATATATGTCATCAGAAAATATTGCTTTAAAAACAGATCTTTCCCATTCTCCATTCCCTCACTTTCCACACCTTCCTGACATCAACATCCTGCCAATTCTCATGGAATCTGCAAGATTTGCACTTCGAGCAACTGAAACCCATGCATGTCTGCTATTAGGATCTGCTTTCATTAGAACTAACACAGATAATGACTGCGATATTGTCTCCATCATTTCATGTTGCTTTTAAACCAAAATGTGGAAAAAACAGAATTTTGTATTTTTATCTACCATTTTGGGCACAATATTTCTGAATAGAATCTACTATGCAAAAAGGGCTAGATTTTAAAGAAATACGCGCACATATATGGACGCTTGATTTTATAACATGCGCATGGCAGATCTTCTGGGCCTTCCCCAGTTCCCTCCCAGGCTCTTAATTTAGGAGTGGACTGGGAGGGAACTTTCCTACCCCTAACCTAACCTCCCTTCCCCTTTCCCTCTCCTCCCCACCCTCTAAACCTCATTCTAATGTTTTTTACCTTTTATTTTGCAAGTTACTTCAGGGCCCGACCTGAAGTAACTTGCACGCGCCAGCAGCCGGGTCAGCGAGGAATGGTGCTGTCCCAGGCTGCCCCACTCTGCCCCCCAGCCTCCCCTTCACAGAGGCCTGGCTCTTGTGCACGTAACGGGGTTACACGCGCGGCTGGGATTCTTCTGAAATGTGCGCAGCGTGCACAAAGCCCGGCCACGCACATAACCCCCATTTTTTACTCACAGGGAGTATTTAAAATCGGGCCTAAAATGCATACGATTTTTCGAAACCTACAAAAACAAAAAAAAAGGAATGAAAAAACCTAACTAACAAAGAATTTGGACCAAAAATGAAATTAAACTTTCTTTGCAGAAAGTTAATGTTTGTCTAATTAAAGATCAGATGGCTAGTGCAAGGCGCTTGGAGATGTTAGAGAACCATGCACGACAACTAAATGTAAGGTTAACTAACTTTCCACAGGTCCTGGGTGAAATTCCCTTTATTTCTCTAAAAAAGTATTTTAGAGAAATATTATTAATTTCTGAGGAAGAAATTCCTCCAATTAATGCATGCTATTTCCTAACACAGAGACCCCCAGTACCTGTAGATCTTACCAATTTCTTAGAAGATTCAAATTTAGATGTCCTGCATAGGAATACACTGATTGTATCATTTATAACAACTAAAGATATAAACAGTATAATGAAAACATATTTTGAGAAATTTCCTACAAGCTTTCATGGCCAAGTAGTAAAATTGTATCCAGATCTAGCACCAATCACTAGAACTAGGCGAAGAGAATTTCTAGCCTTACGGCAACAGATTATTTCACTGGGATTTACATTCTTTTTACGGTATCCTTGTAGGTGTGAAGTAAAGAAGGGAGAACATGCATATATATTTTTTCAGATAGATCAGATTCAACAATTCATAGAGGCCCAACAATCTATGGTTTCAGCAGTAGTACCTATAGCAGAGTCATCTCCTTCAAATGTAACACCAAATAGTGAGTAACATAACAGGGCATATGTATGTAAGTAGTCCAATTGACTAGGTTATGGTTTACTTATTATTATATTCTCAGATAAATATCTCCATATGTTACTTTGGCCTGGATTTATCAAAATGCAGTAAATACCGCATGCGATCGGAAAAGGGGCGTATTTTATGGTAATCGAGTATTTATCGCAATTGGCGATAAATATCTCTGCGAAGAGCTCGTGCGAAAACCGTTCATATCCTGCGATAAGGGCCAAGTATTTCCTGCATCCCACCAGCTATTCTGGCCAGGCTTTCTCTCTCTCTCTCTCTCTCTCTCCCCCTCCCCCCGGGGCTCTGGAGCCTTCACAGTGTAAAATAAGCCTTACGGGACACATCGCAAATGGCGAAGACACTACATCGCATGGTCTCGGCCGGTATCGCACAGCCTAACGCATCTGAAAGAGGTGTTGTTAAAATTTGCGTTATGACTGTGCGATACCTCTTCGCAGCCAGCGTAACCCAGCCCACTCTCCGCCCCTACTCCGCCCATTTTTGTAATTTTCATCGCACCATACGATATGGTGCGATCGCATGCGGTAAACACGGTTTCGCATGCGTTAAGGGCTGATCGCATGCGATAAAAGGCCTATCGCATGCGAAAACGGGGCTTTTCGCATGCGATAAGCCCTTAACGCATGCGAAAACGCCTTACCGCAGTTTGATAAATGACCCCCTTTAGTTCCTAAATCAGCCTCTTTTTTTTTTGTCCTAATGAAAGTTGATATTTTGTTTTAGGAGTTCAGATGCACAATTTAAGATGGATTTCTTAATTGAAATTACTTTTGAGAATTATCGATGTATTTGTTATGATCTGAATTGTTTATGTTTTCCTGTACATGTGAAATGAAAATAACATAAATAAAGAATTAAAAAAAAAAACAACTGCTTTTTTTTGCCTCCATATCCCTACAAGTCAAGGAGTCCAAAACCAGTTCTTTTAAGATTCTATAACAATTTATGACACGTTCATTTATCTTATCTATTCCCTCTTTCATTTTTTGTCTCTCTTCCTTATATGTTTATAAAAGCAGATTTATATTTTCCTATATGTATGTTGTGCTCTTTTCTGTTTGGACATCTGCTGGTCTAGTTGCCCTCCTTTTCTTCCCTAAAGATATCTTGAGCGCCTAAACCAGGGCTAGAAATCCCCCATGCATTCCTTGATTAGCATTAGGCAAGAGAGAAAATAAACATTGCAACAGAACTGAAAATACATATCGAATACCTTGTTCCATGCATGCAGCGAATTCTATTTCATGCAACGTACTCAGTCAGCTGACCTTCAAATCTTCTACAGAAGGGGTTGATTACAAATAAAGGTTTATACAGTTCAACCTTCATGGACCACGCTGACTCTGTAATGATGACCTGGAGGAAATGCTTATCTACACAGAATCTAATTCCCTAAACACCTACATCTCTTCACTGTGTTCCTCTAACTACTACCAACTCTCACTCTTCTCTGAATCCTCTCCCTTTGGATTCTGCTACCGGCTGCTACCACTTGACTACTAGGGATGTGAATCGTTTTAGGACGATTAAAATTATCGTCCGATAATTTTAATATCATCTTAAACCGTTATGGAACACAATACAATAGAGATTCTAACGATTTATCGTTATAAATCGTTAGAATCGTGAGCCGGCACACTAAAACCCCCTAAAACCCACCCCCGACCCTTTAAATTAAATCCCCCACCCTCCCGAACCCACCCCAAATGACTTAAATAACCTGCGGGTCCAGCAGTGGTCTGGAACGGCAGCGGTCCGGAACGAGCTCCTGCTACTGAATCTTGTTGTCTTCAGCCGGCGCCATTTTCCAAAATGGCGCCGAAAAATGGCGGCGGCCATAGACAAACACGATTGGACGGCAGGAGGTCCTTCCGGACCCCTGCTGGACTTTTGGCAAGTCTTGTGGGGGTCAGGAGGCCCCCCCCAAGCTGGCCAAAAGTTCCTGGAGGTCCAGCGGGGGTCAGGGAGCGATTTCCCGCCGCGAATCGTTTCCGTACAGAAAATGGCGCCGGCAGGAGATCGACTGCAGGAGGTCATTCAGCGAGGCGCCGGAACCCTCGCTGAACGACCTCCTGCAGTCGATCTCCTGCCGGCGCCATTTTCCGTACGAAAACGATTTGCGGCGGGAAATCGCTCCCTGACCCCCGCTGGACCTCCAGGAACTTTTGGCCAGCTTGGGGGGGCCTCCTGACCCCCCCCCAAGACTTGCCAAAAGTCCAGCGGGGGTCCGGAATGACCTCCTGCCGTCCAATCGTGTTCGTCTATGGCTGCCGCCATTTTTCGGCGCCATTTTGGAAAATGGCGCTGGCTGAAGACAACAAGATTCAGTAGCAGGAGCACGTTCCGGACCGCTGCCGTTCTGGACCGCCACTGGACCCGCAGGTTATTTAAGTCATTTGGGGGGGGGGGGTTCGGGAGGGTGGGGGATTTAATTTAAAGGGTCGGGGGTGGGTTTTAGGGGGTTTTAATGTGCCGGTTTTGCGATTTTACGATTTTTCGATTTTTCACGATTTTTCACGATATTTTACCCCCCCAAACGGCAACAATACGATTCCCTCCCCCTCCCAGCCGAAATCGATCATTAAGACAATCAAGGACACGATTCACATCTCTATTGACTACTGTAAAAGTCTCGTTTTCTCCCAGTCCTGTGGCTCCAAAACCCTGAAACTTGCTCATTGTATGCTCACCATTGACGCATTCATGTTACACCTCTGATGTTGCCTCTTCTCCAAATTTCTATAAAAGAATGAAAAAGTCCCCTGTCTGCCTGAAAACTCTAAGCACCTCGTAATTACAAACAAGAGATGTTTAAGTTATTTGTTTGTATTATTTTAAATTGTGAACCTTACCTTGAAGACTGCCTAGTGCTGCAGCTTTTGTAATTAATGCACTATAAGCAGGATGAAAAAAAGTGTATAAAAATCATTAGGGTAAGACTTACTCTGTCCATAGGTACCACATCCGATTTCTCAATCACAGACTAGGGATGTGCAGACCAAAAGTTTATGTTCATAAGTCCATAAGTCGAAAGGGGGGGTCATTTGCGGTCAATATGGACATATGGAGAATTCCATAAGTTGAGTCTATGTCCATATGTGCAAATAAAAATTTAAACCCCTCACCCTCCTTAATCCCCCCCCCCCCCCCAAGACTTACCAAAACTCCCTGGTGGTCCAGCGGGGTCAGGACGCCATTTCTGAACTCCTTTGCAAGGAGCAAGTGACGTCGGCGTCACGTCGGAGTGACGCGGCGTCACGTGATTCCCCGCGCGTTCGCTCCGGGACCCTCGTTCGACCCAAAAGGAACTTTTGGCCAGCTTGGGGGTGTCAGGAGGCCCCCCCAAGCTGGCCAAAAGTTCCTTTTGGGTCGAACGAGGGTCCCGGAGCGAACCCGCGGGGAATCACGTGACGCCGCGTCACTCCGACGTGGCGCCGACGTCACGTGCTCCTCGCAAAGGAGTTCAGAAATGGCATCCTGACTCCTCGCTGGACCACCAGGGAGTTGTGGTAAGTCTTTGGGGGGGGATTAAGGAAGGTGAGGGGTTTAAATTTTTATTTTGGATCAACAATCGCGATTTCCAACGTATTCAACATAGCTATGTTGAATACGATGGAAATTCGATCGTTTTCGCCTCATCACTTTATTAAGTTAAAAAAAAAAATAAAGTAGCGTTTTACATTTAAGTTCAAAACGAATGCACACCCCTATCACAGACTGTTAAAAGTAGAAGAATAGGAAAGCAGATATTTTATTTATGTATTTAGATCTTTTATATTCTGCATCTTCTAATAAATATTCAGAATGGGGTAAACAATAAAATTCATCTGATAATTTACATTTAAAAAAATTTCAGAAACAATTAACTTTAAAAAAATACAGCCCCATAAAATAGATGTTTTACTGTTTTGCCAGTACCCATTTAGTTTAAAACTTTGATTACAATTTCTTTCTAAAAACCAGTGCCAATCTGCAGGTAACACATTCCATAATGTTGGGGAAATGATAAAAATGCTTTCCTGCACGCAGACTGATATATAGAGTTGTGTGCTCAGGGGACAAATATTAGAAACGAGTCCTCTAAAAGCACTGCTCATGCAGGGGCAGAAAATGTCAATTTATCTGCCAAGGAAGAAGCCTTTTCAGTTGTCACTTGCTTATGTACAGTAGTTTATCTCTTAAAATGATTTCTCCATTTAATATTTAACCTTTGAAAGGAAGGAGTTCTCATATCCCAAAACCGTCAAAAGCTCAGCTGCAGAATTTTGAATCAACCGCATGGCATGAATTTGGGAGATCAGCATGCAGCCTGTATGAGTCTTCAGTGCCGTCACGTCTGTACAAATTACTTCTAGTTACCTTAGATCAAAGCTGATCATACATTCCCTCACTTCTTTATGTCTAGGAACCTTTTTTTCTTATCTCATCTTTTCTTATTTTCTGCTGCTGTCACTGCCTCCAGCTCGCCTTCTGGAAGGTTTTTTTTTAACTATCCACATTCTTCTCTGTGAGAAATTCTTTCCTGTGTTACTTTTGTTTCTACCCCTGTTGGAGCCTCACATTATGACTTCTGGGACTATAGCCCACATGCCTTGCCCCTGCTCCATCTGTGGCAGGTATTTCATTAGAAAGGCTGTGTGGACATACCTGAAAATTAAATAAGCATAGACAGTTTGCTACTCTGACTTAAACAGATCCCAGGAATGCTCATGATTTATGTGGCAAAATTGCACGTGTAGTGCCTTATGGGCAATGCATATATAATAAACTTTTTAGCTGCCATGGAAGGTTCAAAATTTCAAAATTTTCAAAATGTCATTCTTTTTTTCTCCCTTTGAGATGCCATCCTTATTAAATGTGGTAGGGATGTGAATCGTTTTCCATATCGTCTTAACGATAGAAATCGTGTGGCAGGGCAAGAAAATCATCTTAGGCATGATTTTTTAGTTAAAAAATCGTTAAAAATCGTTTTTTCCGATTAGTGCGCACTAACTCGAGTTAGTGCGCACTAACGGGAGTTAGTGCACACTAACTGGGAGTTAGTGCGCACTAACTGAAAATGATACAATTTGACACTTTTCAGGTCAGTTAAGGTCAGTTTAGGAATGAATATGTATTCCTATTGGCTGCCCTCTTATATATTCATGTTACCAAGTTTCCTACTGACAGTATATGGGGGATGGGAAATGGAAACAGTTGGTAGCTTGACAAAACAAGTAATGTGATCAGTCAATGTGACTAGAACTTGTGCCCTAACCCTGATACCAGGGGTATTGTGATCTTCCTGCACACAGTGCCCTATCCCTATTAATACCAGGAGTGTTGTGATCTTCCTGCACACAGTGCCCTATCCCTAATACCAGGGGTGTTGTGATCTTCCTGCACACAGTGCCCTATTCCTGATACTGGGGGTGTTGTGATCTTCCTGCACACAGTGCCCTATTCCTGATACCGGGGGTGTTGTGATCTTCTTGCACACATCCCGGTATCAGGGATAGGGCACTACATGCAGGAAGATCACAACACTCCTGGTATTAATAGGGATAGGGCACTGCATGCAGGAAGATCACAACACTCCTGGTATTAATAGGGATAGGGCACTGCATGCAGGAAGATCACAACACCCCTGGTATCAGGGATAGGGCACTGTGTGCAGGAAGATCACAATACCCCGGAGGAGTGAGGGTCAGGCAGCTCCCCCCTGTCTGTGAAGCCAGCCTCTCACTAGTAATGCAGGGAGGGAGCTGTCTCAGACTTCACCATCCTCCCCCCCCCCTCACCCACACACCATTCACTAGCTGGGACATGGGGGAAGTCAGGAGTGAGGGTCAGGCAGCTCCCCCCTGTCTGTGAAGCCAGCCTCTCACTAGTAATGCAGGGAGGGAGCTGTCTCAGACTTCACCATCCTCCCCCCCCCCTCACCCACACACCATTCACTAGCTGGGACATGGGGGAAGTCAGGAGTGAGGGTCAGGCAGCTCCCCCCTGTCTGTGAAGCCAGCCTCTCACTAGTAATGCAGGGAGGGAGCTGTCTCAGACTGGTATCAGGGTTAGGGCACTGTGTGCAGGAAGATCACAACACTCCTGGTATTAATAGGGATAGGGCACTGTAAGAGATGACTGTAGTAGATTGAATAAAGATCTGATGTTTCTGCTCTCCTCACACCAAACAAAAACAACACACAAGCAGAGAAGCCCTTCTTACAAAGCTGAGCTAGTGAGTTAAGTAGGAGGAAAAGTAAACATACTGGTGCCAGTGTGGCTACTTAAAAAATACACTTACCAACAATCAATTACATATATTTGAACTGTGTACAGTTCCAGCCAGGACCACCTTTCTAAAATGCACAGTGATTGGCAAATTCAACATGCACTAGCATTTCAGGTGCCTGCTAACAAAAATAATAAACAAACAAGTTCTAGTCAGGTGAGTGCTGATCATTACATTACTTTTTTTGTCAAGCTTCCAACTGTTTCCATTTCACATCCCCCCAACCATATTGGTAACATCAATAGATAAGAGCACAGCCAGCCAATAGGAATACATACATACATATTCATTCCTAAGTGACCTTTACTGACCTGGGAAGTGTGAACACTTTGTTTCATTTTCTGTTGGTGTTCGTTAGTTTCCAGTTCCATTTCCCATCCCCCCAACCATCACCTCAGTGGTAACCTTGGTAACATCAATAGATAAGTGGGCAGCCAGCCAATAGGAACACATATTCATTCCTAACTGACCTTCAGTGACCTGGAAAGTGTTTATTTGTATCATTTTCAGTTAGTGTGCACTAAATCGAGTTAGTGCGCACTAACGGGGAGTTAGTGCGCACTAACTCGAGTTAGTGCGCACTAACATGATTTAACGATTTTTAACGATAAATCGTTAGAATTTCTATTGTATCGTGTTCTATAACGATTTAAGACGATATAAACATTATCGGACGATAATTTTAATCGTTGAAAAACGATTCACATCCCTAGTGGTACTGCAATTTTGCTTCTTATGATATTTGTGCAAAACAGATAACTCTGGATTGTTTGTAATTACTTTCTTGATAAATTCATTTATAGTATATAGGAAATTCAAAGTATATACACTAAGTTATAACATTATGTATAATTCATTTGATGATTGAATTCTCCTATAAAAATACATCCCCATTCTTTGAACTATGTAGTTAAATATACTTAATAATAAAATTAAATTATACATGAGAAAGTTAACTATGAATTGGCTTACGATTTGCATTCATGGACTGGAGCTGCTTCCTCTTCCATGAAGACTCACAGATTTCAAATCGACTTGGTAATAAAGATTGTCAGAACTTCTGGGACCTAATCAATGGATCACAAGTGAATTCAGCGAGAACAGGTTTCCAAAGACAGTCAACAAATTTTATGTTTCATCATTAAGTTTGTTTACTTGTTAATCAGCAAGGAGCAGTGATTCAACTCCAGACTGTATTGAAATGATTGTATTGTGCTTCTAAGAAAGGCAAGGGGGGTAACCTGCGGAGAGTGACACTTAGAATATGAACCAGAACATATGGGTTAACCTTCACAGCGCAGCAGGTCCTACCCTAAACACCTCGCTGGCCAGACTAGATGGGTCATTTTAGTCTTTTTTTTCCCAATCATTTTCTACATAACTATCTGGAAAAGCTGGAAAGCTTTGTGTTATGGTCATTTTCTGTAAGTTCTCACATAAAAGCATCACATTTAATTATCAGAATAAAGAATAGAGCAATGACTTTTAATGTTATTTTACTTTTTTTCTGATTCCAAAGAATAAAGTAATGAGATTTCTATGTGACAATGCTACATCAGAGGCAAGTATAATCAAGCAAGGTAGAACTGATACAATAGTTTATTACTCAATCATGCTAACTTTCTTCCTTTAGTCCTTTAATGATGATCAGGAGGGATTGCTTTCAATTATCAATTATTCAATTATCAAAGTTATTTTGACTTTGATAATTGACTTAGAATTTAAAAAATATGAGAAATGACTTCTTTTTTTTTTTTTTTTTAATTTAAGGTCCACGTTACAGTCACTTAAGGTGGAATACATTCAGTTACTGTAGGTATCTCCCTATCCCCAGAGTGCTCACAATCAAAGTTTGTACCTGACGGATGCCTGAGTTTTGCTCCCATCCTAGAGAAGCCTAATCTGCATCATATCATGATATCAGGCTTTCACCCCCCTTCTACATCACATACAGCTCTGCAGTAATCCAAAAGAATTGTATGTGATGATCCAAAGGCAGCAAAGCAATGTGACAGGGTGATAGCTAAAGCCAGAAGAATTGTGGCTGCGTAGAGAAAGGAATAACCAGTAAAAAAAAATGAGGTGATAATGTCCTTGATTAGGTACTTGGTGAGGCCTCACCTCGAGTACTGTGTACAGTTCTGGAGCCCTTATTTGAAATAGAATAGAGACAGGATGCAGACGGTCCAGAGAAGGGTGAGCAAAATGGTATGGGGCAGTATATGAAGACTTATGAGGAGAGGCTGAAGGATCTGAATATGTATATCCTGGAAGAGAGGAAGTAAAGAGGAGATAAGAAACAGACCTTCTGATACCTGAAAGGTTTCAATGATAATGCAAACATCAAACCTTTTCCATTGCAAATAAATCAGTAGAACTAGGAGTCATGGAATGAAACTCCAGGGAGGACAGTGCAGAATCAAATTCAGGAAATATTTCTTCACCGAGAGGGTGGTGCATGCCTGGAATGCCTCTTCCAGAGGAGGTGGTAAAGATGAGAACAGTGAATGAATTCAAAGGTGCATGGGATACATTTTGTGGATCCCTAAATGCCAGAGGATGGAAATGAAGTAAAGATTGCATGGGGGTAACTTGCTGATACGGCGGTTACTACACTTAACTAATAAACCTTGATACTTTTGATGCATCTCCAACTTTACTCTCTGCTAGGGGTCTGCATTCGTTTTCTCAGTATCGGCAATCCACAACGTATATGTCCCTTTTCGTTATATTCATGGGGAGGTGAAACATATCACGCCTCCCCACAAATATAACTTATCATCCGTTGCTTTCTTTGGCTGCCATTTTGAAGGGGCCAATTTTAATTTTAATTCCTAGAAAATCCGGGGTCGGCGCGAGAAAGGGGGTGCACACATGTGCACCCCCTTGCACACGCCGAGCCCAAGGGGAGCCCCGATGGCTTTCCCCGTTCCCTCCAAGGCTGCTTCGAAATTGGAGCGGCCTCGGAGGGAACTTTTTTTTTGCCCCCCCCAACCTTCCTCTCCCTTCCCCTATCTAACTCACCCCCCAGCCCTAACTAAATCATCCCCTCCCCCTACCTTTGTTGTAGGCCCCGACACAGGTCACTGTGATGGGGCACAGCCATGCCCCCGGACTGCCCCCAGACTGCGGCCTCGCCCATGGCCCTGCCCCCGTACCACCAAATATTTGCAAACCCCGGGAAATACGTGCGTCCCGGGGCTACACACCCGGACTGTGATTTTTGCAAGCCCCAGGACATACACGGTGTCCCGGGGCTACCGCCCCCCCAGACTGCAGCCCTGCCCATGGCCCCACCCCCATACAGCCAATTTCTGCAAGCCTCGGGACATACGCGCGTCCCGAGGCTTGCGCGCGCTGCTGAGCCTATGTAAAATAGGCTCGGCACACGCAGCGTGTTTTTTTAAGGGTTACGCGTGTAACCTACAGGCGTAACCCTTTTAAAATCCGCCCCAAAGGATGCCATTTTGCAGTATCCAGAGCCAAAAACCAGCCCTTTCCTATGAGTCGTCAGTGCCTCACAGGAAAGGGTCGGACAGGTTGGCACGGATACCGGAGTGCAGCATATCAGCACTTACATTCTGTGAAATGCACTGAATGCAGCCAATCAGTGCTCAGTGACCATTTTACTGAAGACCCAGCACTATATATTCTTCAGCACGAGGCATGCCACCCACTTTCTTTGCAGAGGTGGTGTGAGGAGGTGGGCTTTGTGGAAGGAGGCTGCACTGAGAGATAGGCTAGTTAGTAAGGAGGAAACAAAGGCTATTTATTCTTTATTTTGCTGCAGTGCCAGTTAGCCCTGTTTGTGTTTTAAGCAGTTTATTATTTAGGTGATCTGAGACGGTCTCTGTGTGCCAGGGTGTTATGACCCTCAGCGGCGGCAAGCCGCAACCGGGGCCCGTCCCTTACCGGCGCAGCAGACTGCCTCGTCTCCGATGATGACGTCCTGCTTCTGCAGGTCGGGTCTGCGGATGTGCGCCGCTCAACATGGCCGTGGCGTCAGTCGTCCTCCAGGGGCTTCTGGCTCCGCCCCCTCCAGGGCCGTACGCGGCAGAGGATTTGCTACAGGATTCATCCC
Organism: Rhinatrema bivittatum; assembly: GCF_901001135.1. NCBI lineage: Eukaryota > Metazoa > Chordata > Amphibia > Gymnophiona > Rhinatrematidae > Rhinatrema > Rhinatrema bivittatum. The sequence continues at coordinate 43,832,413 of NC_042630.1, read as the reverse complement.
TGCACTAGGATTGGCTCCTTGCTTGGAGTGTCAGCCATTAGGGACTATTTAAAGGCAAGGCCTGCACCTCAGACCTTGCCTTGACTTCATCTTGGCTCCTGTGGTTTGTTTCTGAGTTTGGTTCCTGCGTCTGACCTCCCGTGCTTGATTCCTGGATTGCCTGTGGTGTATTCTTCTGGCTCTCGACCCCTGGACCGGCTGTGGAGAATCCTTGGCTCATGACCCCTGGACCGGCCGCGGAGTATTCTTTGATACTGAACTTTTGGACCGGTTGCAGAGTTCCCCTTGGCTCTGATTTCTGGACTGTGCATACCAATTCCCCGACCTGCTGGAGGCGCCAGCTCAGTTCTCTCTTCCATGACCTGCTGGAGGCGCCAGCTCGGCTCTCTCTTCCACGACTTGTTGGAGACGTCAGCTTCGGATCCTCCAACCTGCTGGAGGCGCCAGCTCAGCTCTATCTTCCACGACATAAGGCCTGGATGAACAGTTTTATTTCCTTGTAAACCGGTGTGATATGTATATTATACAGGAACATTGGTATATAAAAACAAAAAATAAATAAATAAATAAATAAATATACTTACCACTAAGATTGAGGGAAGAAAGAAACAAACAAGCTTAATTGGTTGCCTTGTGATCACTGGGGACTGCAAATCCAGCGATCAACTCCCAGATGATCCAACATCATTTTAATTATGATTGATCCAAAACATATTACATAGTAACGTAGCAGATGCTATCTACTGTATCCTGCTAAATAGCATCTACTATACTTCTATGTTACTATGGCCTATATAACTTTACCACCTGCTGGGGCAGTCAAAAAAGCAAACAGAATGTTGGGAATTATTAGAAAGGGAATGGTGAATAAAACAGAAAATGTCATAATGCCTCTGTATCGCTCCATGGTGAGACCACACCTCGAATACTGTGTACAATTCTGGTCGCCGCATCTCAAAAAAGATATAATTGCGATGGAGAAGGTACAGAGAAGGGCAACCAAAATGATAAGGGGAATGGAACAGCTCCCCTATGAGGAAAGACTGGAGGTTAGGACTTTTCAGTTGGAGAAGAGACAGCTGAGGGGGGATATGATAGAGGTGTTTAAAATCATGAGAGGTCTAGAACGGGTAGATGTGAATCGGTTATTTACTCTTTCGGATAATAGAAAGACTAGGGGACACTCCATGAAGTTAGCATGTGGCACATTTAAAACTAATCGGAGAAAGTTCTTTTTTACTCAACGCACAATTAAACTCTGGAATTTGTTGCCAGAGGATGTGGTTAGTGCAGTTAGTATAGCTGTGTTTAAAAAAAGGATTGGATAAGTTCTTGGAGGAGAAGTCCATTACCTGCTATTAATTAAGTTGACTTAGAAAATAGCCACTGCTATTACTAGCAATGGTAACATGAAACAGGCTTAGTTTTTGGGTACTTGCCAGGTTCTTATGGCCTGGATTGGCCACTGTTGGAAACAGGATGCTGGGCTTGATGGACTCTTGGTCTGACGCAGTATGGCATGTTCTTATGTTCTTATGTTCTCACTGCTGAGATTCTCCAGTAATTTTACAGACTAGGATGGAAAGAGAGTATACAGTTAATCAGCTAGCCTTATCAAAATAGGAAGAACAGAAATGAGTCAAACTTAAATCCTGATTTCCAGAGGAAATCACTTTCAATGTGACTGGGACTGGAATAGGAACAGGGCAAATACTTCATATCAGATTATCCCTGTTTCTTCTTTTCATGGTCTTGTATGATTCACATTCTGTAACTTGGAAAGAAGAAGCAAATGCTTGCCTAATTTCATCTGAAAAGTAGGTCCCTGATTATTTTCAAAATACAGTAATTATGATTTTTTTCAACTATGCAAGTAATGATTGTATTGAATATTGATATATTTGTATTTATTTAGTAGACTATATTTATTATATTCTTCTATGCCTTTTATGTACATTGCATTGGTGTTTTTAATGATTTTGTGGTCAATCAATAAATAAAATAAATTATGCTTTCAACTCTATTGACCATGAACTATGTAAGTATAAGCAGCAGAGGGAAGGTATCCTTGATTTAAAACCCACTGGCAGTATGAAATGGAGGCCCCTTCTTGCTTAGACTTGAATTTTGCTCATATCCTGATGAATCTGGAGAAGTTAGATACATTTAATATCAGCTACAGAGTTTTCATTTTTGCAATAAGAAGGTGGTTTTATTGTCTTGAATGGGAAATAATGGAGGGTTTCTGTATTTGGGACAGGAAGGAGTTCAAGGGGATTGTGAACTTGGCAAAGAGCTCAGGGTGTCAGTAACTGAGGTTACGAGTGATCATTCTCTTTTCTGCCCTAACAGTCTTCAAGAAGAAATGCCAGCCCTACTCAAAAAAGGAACTACATTTTATTAACTTTCATGTCTTTATATGATACCTTTACCACGAAGCTTTGCAAGAAAATCACTTTTCAAAGTAAGTGTGGCATAAAGTAATTAAAAAAATATCATGGTATATAGAAAAATCCTTTATTTGATCTGGGAGTTTCAGACATTCATTGTCTAAGGTATAGAAAGAAAGAGGAAGAATGAGAGAAAGAGAGAGAGAGAGATTTATGTTTCTCTCTTTGTATCAGTACCTCTAAGATTAGCATCTCTATGTTGATATTCCTGTGCATTACAGGTGAATGAATAAACTGAGGTGAACCAGACTGGAGTTGGCGCCATTTTGATTGCTGGCAGCCGACAGCCGTAGTGTATGCGATGTGTCCCGGAGCGGTGTTGCTCCCCCCCACCCCGCTGGAGCAGCCCGAACTATTCTGCCGTTTTGCGTGCGTTCAGAGGGTGTGGGCAGTAAGTAGAGAAGTCATGGGCGTGGGGGGTGTGAGGAGGGTGTTTTTGTGTGAGTTCGTAGGGTGTGGGAATTTCAAACATGTGGCATGTGAGTGGCCTCCCAGTGTAGCATGCTGGTTTTTTTTGGGTTTTTATGTGTTTTGGGAGGGTGTGTGAAGTAAGCACAATTGGCATGTGTGCGGGGGTGTGTGAGGAGGGTGGATTTGTGAGTGGTCGGAGGGTGTGTGAATCCCAAACATTGGTCACGTGTGTGTGGGGTGTGAGCGTTTGTGCAAGGCGTAAGACCTTGCGCTTACGTCCAGCAGATGTTGCTGTTTTGTGGAACCACATTTTAAAACTTTTTTACCAGCCCCCGGTGTGACATATATGTAATGTAAGTGTAGAAGAACCTTGCCGTATGTGAGGTGAAGCTTGTGTCCAAATTTGAAAGCAATCGGTACCCTGCCACGCGTTGCTGTGGCTGAGCCTGGTTAAGTTGAAAAAACAGAACAGAGCAGTAAAGGTTACAGTTTGTGCATTTTTTAAATTTTTTTGTACCCCAAATGAACAGCACCAGCAAAGAATAGTTTAAATATGCAAGTACACCTTCCTGACCCCCCCCCCCCCAACCCGGCAAAATAGAGCAACCAACGCTACAGCCCCCTCTCGGGAGATGTGGAGAATGAGTGCCCCCCCCTGTGAAAAACACGCAGCGGAAAATAAGAATGGTCCCCCAAAATACTCCTCCCTGGCTACCTGTGTAAACTGCCAGCCGGTGGCAAGGGTGTGTGCTAGGGTTTGTTCCGCCGTCTGCCAAGTCGCAAAACTTCACCGGTGAAAGTGGTGCGTCAGGATTCCTGACCTAGTAAGGGCAAATGTCCGCTGAGGATATGGCGCCGACGGGCTCTTTCCCTTACTATGTCACATGGTGTACCGTCATCATTGTTGTCTCCGTATAGCATAGTAAGGGCAAGGTCCACCGGCGCCATTTTTGTTGCTGGCTTCTGACGGCCCTACTGAATGCGATGTGTCCCGGACCGTTCCTGTGGTGCCGGCGGAGAAGCACGGACTTGTTTCAGGTGTAGTGTGTGATCGGAGTGCAGTGTGTGGGTGGGTGGAAGAGTGTACTTTAATTTAAATTTGGAGGGTGTGTGAAATGTGTGGCTTCCCAATGAGCAGCCAGGAATTTGTGTTTTGCAGTGTTTTAGGAGGGTGGGTGAAGTAAGTGACATTGGCAAGCGTGTGGGTGGGGGTGTGTGGTGTGATGAGTGTGGATTTGTGTGTGTTATGAGGGAGTGTGAATGAAAGACAATAGCCCTGTGTGGGGGTGGGGTGTGGTGTATGAGTGTGTGTGAAAGGTGTAAGAGGTTGCGCTTGCACCGACGGCCACCAGATGTCGCTGTTTTGTGTAAGCAAAATTAAAACTTGTATTACCTGTCACAGGTGTGACCTATATGTAATTGGATCACTCTTTCCAACAACAGAAATATTGAGGACCATATTCAAAAGCATTTAGCCTGCTAACTCAGAAGTTAGTCAGCTAAATGAATATTTGTATACACATCCCGCAAAATTGTAGCCTCTTAATAAGTGAGATGGCTAGAATTTAGCCGCTAAATTAGAGGCAATCCAACGGCATAACTGGCTAAGTTAACTGGCTAACTCCAATATTTAGAGTTAGTTGGCTGAATCAGTTAGCTAAGTCTGATCAGGCCAAACATCTGTTCTAAAGTTACCTGGCTATGGCTAGCTGGCTAGCTTTAAGATAGCCGACTATATTGAATAGAGCAGATTTGCAATTCAATATTAGGGATGTGCAATCGTTTTTCCCAAACTAGGCAATGTCAACAAAATTGCATAATTCGGAATGGTTCTGGAGAACCAAAAAAGATTGGATTTTTTCTGAAATTTCAGAAAATATTCATTTTTAAGTTAGTGCACACTAACTCTGCACTAAGTCTCGATAGTGTGCACTAACCTGAAAATCGGGGCCCCCCCCCAAACCATGGGAAAAATGAAATTCCCATGGAGGGGGGGACACAAAATGAAACCCGACATGAAATGTTTACCCGAAGTACATCTCTGTTCAATATACCTGCAAAGTTAGCCACATAAGTGTATCCAGCTATCCTTGCTTGTCGGACTGCCTATGAATATAGACCTCAATGTTTTTTATATGGGTCAGGAATGATGTAGGCAGCAATTTCAATGCAATTAGCCTGCGGAAATAGTGGTTTCATTGATGTAATGATTGTATGAATATGGCCCTCACACCATCCAGCTAAAAGCATGTGCAAGCTATCCAGGCATGCATACTTTTAACTAGGGATGTGAATCATTTTTCTGACGATTGAAAATATCGTACAATATTTTCAAAGTCATCCGAAATCGGGGGCTCCCCAAAACCGATAGGAAAACCCCATGAAATTGTTCGTGGGGTTCTCTTATTGTTTTGGGGAAGGGCGGGAAAAACAGCACACAAAAACAACCCCTAAACCCACCCTGACCCTTTAAAACAGATCCCTTAGCTTCCCCCACCCTCCTGACCACACCCAAAACTTTTTTAAAGTACCTGGTGGTCCAGTGGGGGTCCCTGGAGCGATCTCCCACTCTTGGGCCATCGGCTGCCGCTAATAAAAATGGCGCCGATGGTCTTTGCCCTTACCATGTGATAGGGTATCTGTGCCATTGGCTGGCCCTTGTCACATGGTAGGAGTAATGGATGGCTGGCACCATCTTTAAAGGGTCAGGGTGGGTTTTTTGTTTAGCGACTCGGGCGCAGCTGATAAAAAAAAAAAATGATCGGACCGCACGAAAAAAATTTCACGATGTGAATCGGAACCAGAATCTGGTTCCGATTCACATCTCTACTTCTTACTGGTTTTAAAGAGGCATTACTCTGGAGGTGCTTAGGTCAGGGAAAGAAAGATGGTATGTGTTCTTGACATTCTAAAATAAAAAACATAGGCACACCATTTTACCACCTTTGTCCACTCTCACAAATGGCAGATGAAAGATATGCTTTCAGGATGCAGTGCAAATACTTTCCATCTGCTAACTAAAAAGGGAAACAGTGTGGGTTAATTCTCTTTGCAAATTTGCTTTAATGCACATCGAGTAAAATAGCCTGCATATTTTCTATTTATTTTATTTTATTAATTTATATTTGATTATGAAAAAATGTTTCCAATAGGTGTGAGTTTTAGGGATTGCAAAGGTACCTACCTTAGGAAAGGGATGCTGAGGATTCTTATCAACCTCATTTCTATATCTTTACCAGACATTGGAGGTGCATCAGGGAGTTGTGGGGTCATCCTGCACTCTCTGGGTTTCCAACAGGGAGGAAAGCTTGCTTCAAGATTCTTAGGGCTCAGTACCTCCTTTTAGTTTTCAGGAATGAAGACACACTCACTCTAGTTTGGATTACTCCAAAATTAAAACCATTTATTGAAGCAGTTGTGCTATTGTAATCAATTAATAAATGGGACATTTCCTGAGAGTTATGTCCATACTAGAAATCTAGATAATCACATACAAAGTTCATCAGCAAGCAGGGGCTTCCTCTGATTCTAAACCCCTATTAGGTTTCTACATGTAATCTCTCTCTCAGTAAAATCAGGAATATGGTAATGAACTGCTTTGCATGCACAAAATAACAGTACAAATTAAGGGGTAGATTTTTAAAAACTGCCGCGCGTATCTTCTAAAATCCTGGATCGGTGCGCGCAAGGCTGCCGATTTTGGGCAGCCGGTGCGCGCCGAGCCACGCAGCCTGCCTCCGTTCCCTCCGAGGCCGGTCCGAAATCGGAGCGGCCTCGGAGGGAACTCTCTTTCGCCCTCCCCTCACCTTCCCCTCCCTTCCTCTACCTAACACACCCCCCCGGCCCTATCTAAACAGCCCCCTACCTTTATCCATGGATTTACGACTTCTGGAGGGAGACGTAAATCCACGCGCGCCAGCAGGCTGCTGGCGCGCCGAGACCCATACCCGGGGGCGGTTCCGGAGGGCGCGGCCATGCCCCCGGAATGCCCCGGCCCGAAACCACGCCCCCGGGCCCGCCCCCGAAATGCCGCGCCCCGCCCTCAAAACGCCATGTCGTTGGGCCCCGCTGCCGACACGCCCCCGACACGCCCCCTTCCAACCAACCCCTATGGAAAATAGGCGCGCCGGCATGCAAGGCCCTGCTCACGTAAATCCGGGCGGATTTACGCGAGCAGATCTTTTAAAATCCATCCGTAAATGAATATATAAAATAGTAAAATAAAAAAAATAATAAAGGCATGGCTAAAACACACACAAATGCATCAAAAAATAATTAGACCTAACAAATTAAGATATCACCAGTATGTGGAGGATCCAGGCCAATCTCCCTAGTCTGTGATCACTAGAGCACCACTTTCCCTCCTGTGCTTGCTAGAGAAGATGAGGAGGGGGAGCGACTTATGTTCAAACCAGTGGAACAAAATGACTTTGCAGATGGCACCACTTTTTAAAACCACTAGTTAATATAACTTGTATTGGCAGTTGATTGAATCCACAATTTGAAGTTGTATAATAAAATTAAAATGTACTTTTTATTGTCATATAATTAAAATCACTATCATGTTTAATATGATTTGTGATGATCAATGTAACAAAATCTTTTCTTTTCAAAAAATCTTGTTAATGGATGTTTTAAGAAAAAAAAATTTTGAAGACCAGTGATTGTACCGACCAGTGCACTAAGTTTCTGTTCATTATCAGAATTCTATGCCAGTGCTAAGGTCTTATTTTCCGCTTCAAAATTTTTTTTTTCTTAAAAGATCCATTAACAAGATTTTTTGAAAAGAAAAGATTTTGTTACATTGATCATCACAAATCATATTAAACATGATAGTGATTTTAATTATATGACAATAAAAAATACATTTTAATTTTATTATACAACTTCAAATTATGGATTCAATCAAGTGCCAATACAAGTTATATTAACTAGTGATTTTTCTGGTTCAATTGTTAACTAGTTAATCCCTGATTTTTGCATTGCTACCTCTTTTTAAAACTCCTGCTATGCCAGCCTTTGTTGCACAGAATACCCCCTGGACCTACAGGCCCCATGAGAGATTTTTTCACATGGTATCAAATTACTACAGTTTTAAGGGACAATCCGAAATCCAGAAATAGCAATGGAGGGAGGGTTGATTGATTCAACAGATAAACCAGGCATCATTCAAAAAGTGAATTTCCCTGAAATAATAATTTAATTCTAGACTTTCAATATGGTAGAGAGAATCTATGCCTCCTAGAATTCCTATTTTTGAGAGATCAACATTGATGCCTAATGAATTTAGTCAAATCTGTTTAAGCGTTTTACTGTAGAAAATTAAATTAGGACCCTGGCAGAACCAATCAATCCCTTAGTTGAGAATAGATGAGTTTTAGATAGCAATCGTTAATATTAATATATATATATATATATATATATATATATATATATATATATATATATAGTAGTCTTTGTTTACTGCTTTCTATCTCTGACTTTTCTGAGGGCAATTTTTACTTCTTGATTTCTGAGGCTATAAATAATGGGGTTTAGCATTGGAGTCAAAGCGGTATATAGCAAGGAAAACAGTTTGTCTAAATCTGGTGAAAACATTGAGCTTGGCCTCATGTAGGTAGACATAAGAGTCCCATAGAATAGAAAAACGACTGTGAGGTGGGAGGAGCAGGTGGAGAAGGCCTTGTGTCTCCCTTCTGAAGATCTGATTTTCAGGATGGCCTTGATGATAAATATGTAAGATGACAGAGTTAGTATAAAGGGAAAGAAGGCAAAAAACACACCTTCAGATAGAATTAAAGTTTCAAGGATATGGGTATCACTACAGGAGAGTTTTATTATTGCATTGAGGTCACAGAAGAAATGGTTAATATTTTTGATGCCATAATAGGAGAACTGGGATATGAAAACGTCTACAGGAATATGTTCCAGAAAGCCAGTTATCCATGAAGCAGCCATCAATAAGATACAGACACTTTTATTCATTATGAGTGGGTATCGCAAAGGGTTGCAGATTGCCACATAGCGATCATAGGCCATGGCTGTGAGAAGGAAGAATTCTATACCTATGAAACTTAAGAAAAAGTAAAGCTGTGTCAAGCACAGAGAGAAGGAAATAAATGTTTTCTCTTTTAAGAGAGTTTCCAGTAGTGTAGAGAGTGTGACTGAGGTGTTACAGATATCCAAGAAGGACAGGTTACTGAGGAAGAAGTACATGGGTTTATGGAGATGATGGTCAGAGCACATCAATGTTAAAAACCCAAGGTTTCCCAGCACAGAGATAAGGAAGGCAAGTAAAACCATAACAGAAATGAGGAGCTGCTGGTGAGAATGTCTGGAGAAACCCAGAAGAATGAATCCTGTGTTCAATGTTTTATTCTCCTCACCCATTGACTCAGTGTTCATAATCTGTTGGGAAATAAAGATAGTGATATAAATACAACTGTAACAAACATTTTTCCAATACTCAGGTTGTCTTTTTTGCTACCAGTGTTGTAAGCAATTCTTTCATTCAAGTCTTAAAGTCACTGATATCAGCACTCAAATTCATATACATTTATTTCCCTACTATATGGGTTTATGATCTCTCCTTGTAATTTTTATGTACCACAAAAAAAAAAAATCATTTTTAGTTTGTTCATTTATTTTTGTGTCTTTCTTTTGTTTTTTCATTTGATAAAGAGTTTTTACAATTTTTTTATGTTTATTTACTTATGAAAATAGTGCACACTGTTCATAATTGTGTGCACTATTTACAATATCCCAATACATAAGAACTGTAGAAAAGGATTTTTCAATTTCTTTTTACAATTCTATAACCAAGAATATTACCTTTGAAAATTTTACAAAAGCCATTTAAAACTTGTGAACATACAAAACATATTAAAAACATGTACATCTTAATATAAAGATCTTATACATGTTACACAAAAGCTCACATCTGACAAATTTTTATATAAGACCAGAAAACAGCAAATGCTGTGTGAATTTTCTTAAGTAAATCACAGTCTCCAATAGGACACTGTCTTAAAAATCCTTTTTACCTGAAAAACATCTGGAACATCTATCAATCCATAATATATCGGGCTTGGTAGTATGTCCGTCAGTGCTTGCGCATGTTCTGCAGCTCGCCGATAGATGACACAGGCAGCTCCCTGGCCGCCTTGGAGGCTCAAACACGCCAGAGGTAGGAAGGACAGTGGACATCGCGAGACAAGCAGAATATAGCAGAGGAGACACTGGCATGCTGCGAACAGAGCGCGTCCCGTGGCACACGCTCCATTTGCGGCGAGGATGAAGGCCCAGCGCGCCCTTCGCGGGAAAAAGTGAAGGCCCCCATGTGCCGCGATTGGCGTGCCCAGACCTTCATCTTTGCTGTGAACGTCGCGGGTCCTGCGGCATGGCAGTGAGAGAGAATGTGTGTCGGGGAGGGGAGGGTGAGAGAGACCAGGAGGGTGTGAGAGAGGGGGGGATGATGGGGGTGGGGGAATGCCGGTGATAGAGAATTTGTGTGTGAGAGAGGGGGGGTGATAGAGAGCATGGGTGGTGAGAGGGGGTGGGGAGGGTGTGAGAGAGCATGGGAGGTGGGGATGGGGGGTGGGGGGTGGGGGGATGCTTGAGTGTGGGTTTCAGAGAGAGGGAGCCTATATGAGGGGAGGGGATGCCGGTGAGGGAGAATGTGTGTGTGTGAGATGAGGAGAGGGCGAGTGAGGGAATGCGAGAGACAGCTTGGTTGGTAAGAGGGGGAGTGCGCGGGATGCTTGAGTGTGGGTTTCAGAGAGGGAGCAGAGCGTGTGCCGCGGGACGCGCTCCGTTCATAGCATGCCGGGGTCTCCACTGCTATTTTCTGCTCAAGGCGAAAATGGAAGGCGCACGTTTGCCACAAATGGTGCGTCAGGTCTTCATCTTTGCTGCGAATGGCACACCAGGCCTTCATCTTCACCGCAAACGTTGCGGGTCCCGCGGCATGCCGGTGAGAGAGAATGTATGTCGGGGAGGGGAAGGTGAGAGAGAGCATGAGGGTGTGAGAGAGAGCATGGGGGGGGGGGGATGCCGGTGAGAGACAATGTGTGTGTGTGAGAGAGGGGAAGTGAACGAGAGCATGGTTGGTGAGAGGGGGTTGGGGAGGTTGTGAGAGAGAGCATAGGAGGTAAGAGAGGGTGGGTGGGGGGATGCTTGACTGTGGGTTTCAGAGAGGGAGCCTATATGAGGGGATGTGTGTGTGTGCCAGAGAGTGAAGGAGCCTGTATGAGGGTATGTATATGTGGAAGGGACTCTTACAGTTAATTTCTAGGGAAATTCTGCTCAAAATATTTAAAATTCTGCAACTTTAAGTAATAACTTTTTTCTTTCGCTTCCATACAACAGCATATGTGCCAATAAAAAGGCTCGCCACCTGGGCGTAGAACGGGTACAGTTGCTAGTACTCTACATATCTATGTAAGAAGAGCAAAACACCGAAAGTATCATTTATGCCATTATAAAGGTAAAGAAAATACATCAAATACAACATGTAAGAGGGAATGATTTTAGATGGGTAGGAGGAAGGGATGCAATATTGTGAAACTTGAATATGGAGAGGTGGGGGTCTGTGGGGGTATAGGGGTAGATTTTCAGACATACGTTCGGGCGTAGATTTGTTCGCACAACCCGGCGCGAACAAATCTACACCCGATTTTATGACATGCGCGCGCAGCTGCGCGCATGTTATAAAATCCTGGGTCAGCGCGCGCAAGGGGGTGCACAGTTGTGCAACTTGCACATGCAGAGCCGTGTAGCCTTCCTCTGTTCCCTCCCCCCACCTACCCCTCCCTTCCCCTCCCTTCCCCGCCCCCCAGCCCTATCTAAAACCCCCCCTTGACCTTTATCGTCGAAGTTACGCCTGCCTCCGGGCAGGCATAACTTGTGCGCGCCGGCCGGCTGCCGGCGCACCATTCCTCGGCAGGGCCACAACGGAGGAGGCCTCGGCCCCTGGAATGCCCCCGGACTGGCGCCCCACCCCCGGAATGCCCCTTTTTCGAAACCCCAGGACATACGCGCGACCCGAGGCTTGCACGCACCGCCGAGCCTATGCAAGATAGGCTCGGCGCGCGCAGGGACAGGCAGGGGCAGGTTTTCGGGGGTTATGCACGTATGTTACACGCGTAACCCTTTGAAAATCTGTCCCATAGTGAGGGATAAATATATGAAAACTATATAGGATGATCAGTAATATGTTATTCTTCATGGTTGTTTGCCAACTTTCTGAGTCTGGTTCCACTACTGTTTATTTGATGTTTGGCAGAATGGATGGTGGGCAAAGTTTTTGTATCATGGTTTATCTTACACAATACAAATGTCTAAATAAAACCAAAAAACATTTTTAGTAGCAGCACCCGCTATATGTGATGAGGTTATAACACAGTCTCCTTGTAGTTCTCTACTTTCTAACAGCGTTACACTAATCCAAAATATTTCTCTCTTGAACTATTTACAAAACAAATGAGCTATAAGATTTGTGGGCAGTGGTCATTCATATTCATTTTAAGATATCTGAACAAACATACCTGATTCAGTTCAAATTCCATTTTCTGATTTATTAGAACCTATGCTGACCAGTGGCTTTCAATCCTTTATTTGTGCAATGTGCAATGTTTTTCTGGCTGGTATTATGACATTTATCTTGGCTGGGCTGGGGTCATTAGACCCAGTGGGGAATAAAGGTTTGTCATGTGAAGGCTGGAAGGGGTTGAGGGTCAGCCTATCTATGTGAAATAGTCCATGGAGGGGGTGGCAGATGGTTTTGAGCAGGCAGTTGCCTGCTAAGATTCACCTTGTCAATGGCCGAATGGCTCTCTCTCCTCTATCCTAAAAGTTTTTGCGTGAGAAGCTTTTTTTTTTTTTTAAGTTAATGTAGAGATATTGGGGGGTTTGGGGGGTCTTGTAGTAGCTTATGTGGAATTTGGTTTAAGAACATCTCCAATATAATTTTGAGCTGGCTCCACAAGCACTCAAACTCTGTCTGATACCTCTTTGGAGATTGGATCTAAGATTTTTATACTATGGAGAATGTTGGTTTTTAGTTGCATAACAAACATTTGTACCTGACAAATTTATATTTGCACTTTCAAAAAAGAACTGTGGACCAATGATTGCACATCACCACCAGATAGGTGAGAGTGATCCCACCAGTGCAGGACTTATGATAGTCCTTCAATAATCATATTTTCATTTTTCCAGTTACCAATGCCAGTGATGTTGTTTAACAAGAAATTCTAAATTCGCAATGAATGCCTCAACTTGTTGTATCTCCTTAGGGCCGGATTTTAAAAAGTTACACGTGTAAATCTCGGGCCTTATGCTTGCTGGGCCAATTTTCAAAGGGCCTGGTTACGCACGTCAACCCCCGGGATATGTGTAAGTCCCGCAGTAAGCGAAAGGGGTGGTCCGGGGGGGAGGGGCTAGAGGCTTAATTGGAGCAGACTGGGAGGGAACTGGGGAAGGTCCCAATGCATCACCGGGCATATTTGCTGATCTCTACCCCCCCCCCCCTTGCGTGTGCTGTTATAAAATTGCGCGTCCATGTGTGTACACGCTCGCAATGTTTTAAAATCTATGCCTTAGTGCATTTTCTTATTTGACTCCAATTTTGTGGTGATTTATAAACTATTACAGCCCATGATAAGTTTCATGGTCATTAATGCTATTGTTCTGATTTCCATTTTCAGGATCTGACTTCTCTTAGTGGTCAACCAGTTGTGTGCAGAGCCTGTGCTAAACCTTTTGGGGCAGATTTTAAAAGCCCTACGCGCGCCGAGCGCAAAGCCCCGGGATGCGCATATGTCCTGGGACTTGATAAAAGGGGCAGGGTGTGGGCGGTCCGGGATGGGGGCATGACCATGGGTCTCTGTAGGGCCGCCAAGCCGGGGGATCGTGCGCCGGCACTCGGCCGGCACGCGCAACCGCCGCCTGCCAGGAGGCAGGCGCAACTTGTAAAATAAAGGTTAGGAGGGGTTTTAGGTAGGGCTGGGAGGCGGGATAGGTAGGGGAAGGGAGGGGAAGGTGGGTGGGTCGGAGAGAATGTGGAAAGCCATCAGGGCTCCCCTAGGGCTCGGCGCACGCAAGGTGCACTAGTGTACACCTCCTTGTGCGCGTTGACCCCGGATTTTATAACATGCATGCGGCTGCACACGCATGTTATAAAATTGGGCGTCTTAAAATCTGGCTCTTTATCTGGCTGTATAAAGAGTGACACGAGCTAAAAATGCAAGAGTCTGACGATGTAGTTGACCACTTAACTGTCTCTCTCTGAAAGCTAATCATACCCTGCTGAGTTCACCCAAGTCAAGACATAGGGAATTATCAAACAGGGAAATGTTCAGCAACCTCACACATTCCTATATACTCATGTTCTGTAATCACACTGACAATCACCCACCTTCCAAAAGCATACTCAGTCTCTCACCCACTGTTTCCTTACTCATATTCACGTCAGATATCACAAACTCAATCCTGCTCACTTACTCTTACCATACTCATTCTCACCTCTTCTGTATATACACAATAATGCTTAGCTATACAGCACACACTCAATAACCACATAGTTTGCTTTGTTGGATGCTTTATCATCCAACACCCTGTTACATACTCATTCATCCAAAACTCAATGAATCAAACTAAAGAAGCTAGCACATTCTCACTCATACTTTTCCATCTAGCATACTCTGAATCATGCTTACCTTCCAAGAACATTAACTTTACTGAGATAAAACTCCCCTTTGTATCCATGAGTTCAATTTTTTTTTTATTTTCCAACTATAGTAAGTATCTTTTCTCACTAATGATTATAATTGCAAAATTTGATTGAACTATTTACATGTGAGGTAATTTTCAAAGAATTGTGTGGGTGTGCGACAGAGGTAGGGGGGGTTTAGATAGGGCTGGGGGGTGGGTTAGGTAGGGGAAGGGAGGGGAAGGGAGGGGAAGGTGGGGAGAGGCGGAGGGAACGGACAGCATGCGCAGGGCTCGGCGTGCGCAAGTTGCACAAATGTGCACCCCCTTGCGCGCGCCGACCCCTGATTTTATATAATACGCGCGGCTACGCGCGTATTATATAAAATCTGGCATACTTTTGTTCGCACCTGGTGCGCGAACAAAAGTACGCGCGCACTTTGTTTTAAAATGTACCCCAGCGTGCCTGGCAGTGGAAGGTGTTTGTGCTGCTATTACTGTGAGGTGACACCAGAATTTGAAAATATCTTTTAGTATGATGAGCTGTAAGGGAAACATCCAAGCTCCATTGTTTGGGGGAATTTCAGTGGATGCACAGAGTTACAGAACTGGAGGTGCTGGATTTATATTGACATTCTGTCCCTTCCTATATATTCCAGACTTCACTCTCATAGCCATATAGAATTAGTTGAATGAGGCTATCAAATAATTTTATAGTGTGAAACTGGCCAGCTTTTTAAAATTATGCAGAAGACCCTTTGGACTTTTTTAATAACACCAAATATTCAAAAGCTGTGTTCATCCCATCAAGCTCATATATCTCATTAAAGAGGTAAATTGAATAACACAATAACTTTGTTTTATTATTGTTACTCATAAATTATAACAATAACATTAATCTTGGAATATTATATATTTTTAATATAAATGAAAGGTTTTCACAAGATAGGTTGTGTCATGAAACATTTTATTATGTATATATTTAAGGAAACATACATAAATTGTCAAAATATATTTTGTTCGTTTAACCTTTAACCTCTAGCTTGCTAATAGACTGAATTACTGTGTCACGAAATTATGTTTGTCTAAAAAGTGTTTCACCAACATGAAAAGTTTGGAAAGCTTTGGTTTAGGCGACCTGGTGGAGGTCTTGGAGAATTGGTAGAGGAATTGTTGAACTGGTGATTTCAAGTTCTCACAAGTATGTATACTCTGAAGCAAAGTAGATGCATTCCAATGTGACCTTAAAGCATGATTATTTCAAAATGCCTATAACCTAACTTAAAATCACCTGAACACAGGGCGGGCAGCCTCAAGGACAATGACATTAAGAAACTATCCTCTAATCTAAATACCTGATCCCAAGTACATGTCAGTCTGTAATGTGTATGTTGTTTGACAACATACACATTGTCAATGTATATTATGTACGTCATGTTGTAAACCGTTGTGATCTTTGTTTGGAACGACGGTACATAAAATGGCTAAATAAATAAATAAACATTATAAAACACCTGCATCCATGTTTAATCCTGGAATATTATGAATGAATTGTTGCAATTCTTATGCACATAAAACATGAATTTTTATAATATGGGTAGAAAAATTATGCATAACCCTGCATTATAAATATATGTGCATACAAAAACATAAGCATACACTTTCTGGACAGAAATTAATGTTATTTTATAAACTGTGTATTACCCATCATTCAATTTATAAAATACTAACATTTAAAGCAGCAGGAAAGCACAAATAAAATAATTTTGAATAACAGCCAAAAGATTATGCTTGAAACTAGTTCTAAGATGTTAAATCATTCTAAACAAATAACACAAAAATCATTCAAAGAAATTACAAAGAGAACATTTTGATGAGTCACACTCAAAAATGGAAAACTCAGAAAAATGCAGAACTTGAGTATGGCCATTTAATGAGAAATCAAAATTTTTAAAAATTGATTATGTTTCATGCAATATTTTATGACATATGTACAAAGTTCAAATTTTTAAACATATTCAGATTCTGGGTTATTCTGGTCAGTGTATATCAGCTTCTCACTCCTCATCAAGTACTTGTTCCTCAGATGTCTGCATTCCAAATACATGATTCTACTCTTTGTTGCATTAAATGTTAATTGTGGAGCATTCGACCAGTGTTTACAATTTATAAGATCATATCACATTCTACTCTCTTGGATATGTGCATTTTGTAGCAGATTTTAGTGTCACCCACAAAGAGACAAAGGGTGGTTAATGAAATGGCCAGTGGTCTTGTTCTAAACCATATTGGGAAAGACTACAAGAATTAAACATGCATACACTAGAGGAAAGGTGAGATAGAGGAGATATGATAGAGATATTTAAATATCTCAAAGGTTTCCATACACAGGAGGTGAGCCTCTTTCATCAGAAAGGAGGTTCTAGAATGAGGGGTCATTGGATGAGGTTGAAAGGGGTAGACTCAGGAGTAATTTTAGGAAATATTTATTTACAGAGAGGGTGGTGGTGTGTGGAACAGACTCCCAGTTGAAGTGGTAGAGACAAAATTGATATCTGAATTCAAGAAAGCATGGGATAAATACAGAGGGTCTCCAAGAAAGTGACAAGAATTATAACACTAAATTAATTGGGCAGGCTAAGTGGTTCATATGGTCTTTTCTGCCGTCTTGTTTCTATGGTTCTAACTCCTCTACAATATTACTCAGGATGTACATTACCGACCCCAGGACTGATCCCTGAAGCACTCCACTAAATACCTTTAGTTTTCAGAATAACTTCCATTACCACTACCCTCTGTCATCTATCATACAACCAGTTTTAGTCTAGCACTGGGACCCATTTCCAGGCTGCTCAGTTTATTTATGAACTTCTTATGTTTTCCTGAAATAAAAACAAACCATGTCCAGTTCATGACATTGATCTACCTCTGTAGTCACCCAAGAACTTAATCAGATGCATTTGTCATGATGTCCCTCTTATAAAACCATGTAGCCTCAGATCCTGCAACACCCTTGATTCAAGATACACAACTACCCTTTCCTTCTGTAAAATTATTTATTGTCTTTGCTATCAGTATCTATAATCTGAATTACTCATTTCCATTAATTTTGTTGCAGAATAATCTTTTCTTATTTAGGAATGAATTATTTTATGTTTTTTAAACAATTACATTTTGAATTTATGATTCTAGATTTTGATCACAGTAAAAATTAAAATCATATCACTTGGTTATATGTGCTTTACTCTACATGCATTTCCAAATACAAATTTAATTGAAATTATGCCTCTTGTAGGTCCATACATTATTTATAATTAGCAAAAATATAAACAATTATAATTTTATCTTATTTAATTGACAGATGTTAATTAGATTTTGATATTATATGGTATATGCATTTGCATTTCCGACTCTACTGACAGCAATGAGTTATGCACCTAAATACAATTCAGTTGTACAGATAAAAAGCAATTCACAAGTGCTACATACAAATTTGATAAATTTAAAATTACTTACTGTATGCATTTGTGTGTCAGATGGTAGCTTCTTTCTGAAAGACTTACCAGTTTTGAATTAGTCAGCTAATAAAGATGGCCAACACATTCGGGACCTGATTGCTGGAAATTTGGGAATTCACAGAGATAAAAACTCAGTTAAACTCTTGAGATGTTAATAACTTTGTTTTATCATGGGGCACTTAGTTTTAATGAACATAATTGGGAACTATTTTGATTTGTAAAAGTTGAAAGTATTAGTATTTGGTGGAAGTTTAAAGTGTAGGATTCTTTGAGTTTATATAACAGCTTTCCATTGCCTGACAACCAAAAAAATAATTGGTTACTGATGAATAATAAAATGCGTAATATCTTTGCATTTGTATGAGAATACCAGAAAAGACTTTATATAAGATTTATTAAAATAATTACATGAAAGTCTATAAATTAAACTATCAAATTCATCATGCTATAAAGCAGGGGTCGGGAACCCATGGCTCGCGAGCCAGATATGGCTCTTTTGAGGGCTGCATCTGGCTCGCAGACAAGTGTCACCACACTTCGCGGTTCCCCGCTGACCCAGCTGCTCCCCGGTCCTCCGCCGCCCGGGCTTAAAATGCTGTCAGCCCGGGCGGAACGCGGCAGGACAGCTGGAGTCAGCGGCACCGGCGTGCTCTCTTCTCCTCCCCCCGCGGCCCGGAGAGGAAGTGGAGAGCATCGGGTGCCTGCACGGGAAGAAGAGACCACACTAGCGTGGTCTCTTCTTCCGCGCAGGCACCCGATGCTCACCACTTCCTCTTCCGGGCCGCGGGGGGGGGGGGGGGAGGAGAAGAGAGCACGCTGGTGCCACGACTGGAGTCATGCGGGAGTCATCGCTGGAGTCATCGGGTGCCTGCGCGGGAGACATCGGGTGTCAGCCGGGTGCCAGCGCTGGAGTCATCGGGTGCCTGCGCGGGAGTCTTCCCGCGCAGGCACCCGATGCTCTCCACTTCCTCTTCCGGGCCGCGGGAAGAAGAGAGCACGCCGGTGCCGCTCCAGCGTGCTCTCTTCTTCCCGCGGCCCAGAAGAGGAAGTGGAGAGCATCGGGTGCCTGCGCGGGAAGAAGAGGCCACGCTAGTGTCCGACGGGAAGAAGAATGCAGCGCGGCTCGGAGGAAAATGAAGAGTTTCAACCGCGGCCGATGGGACTCCGCCTTCGCCTCCGCGAGGGCTGAAAACAAAGGAGGTTAGCGTTGGGAGGAGGCTGCTGCTGCCGCGAGTTCCCGGGGTGGGGGAGAGAGAGAGTGAATGAGCGAGCAAGCATGTGTGTTTGAGATCCTGTGTGTGTGAGTGAGAGATTGCATGTATGTGAATGATTGAGAGCCTGTACATGTGAAAGAGAGTATGTCTGTGATTGAGAGCCTGCCTGTGAGGAGAGAGAGCATGAATGTAAGTTTTACCATTGGGAACCTGTTATGTGTAAGTTGTGATTGAAAGCCTGTTTGTGTGAAAGAGTATGTGTGTATGATTGAGATCCTTTGTGTGTGAGAGAAATCATGTGTATGTATGATTAAGAGCCTGTGGTATAAGTAAGAGAGAGATTATGTGTGTCTGTGTCTGATTGACAGCTGGTTAGGTGAGGAGCATGTGAGTATGTGATTGAGAGCCTGTGTTTAAATGAGAGAGAGAGACCATGTGTGTCTGTGTGTGTTTGAGAGCTGATTTAGGTGAGAGAGCATGTGAGTATGTGTTGAGAGTGTGTGTAAATGAGAGAAAGAGGAGGGACATGTTTGTAGCATGTGAATGAGAGTCTGTGTGTGAGAGAAAAAGACAGCATGTATTTATGTGATTGAAAGCCTGGTGTGTGTGTAAGCGTGAAAAGATAGACAGCATGTGTGTAAATGTGTAATTAAGAGCCTATATGAGAGAGAAAACATGTGTATATGTGAGTACTGAGAGCATGTGTGTATAGGTGTGTCATTGAGAGCCAGTGTGAGAGAGAGCGCTGGTATGTGACTGAGAGAGGAGAAAGTTCCAAGCAAACCACCCCACCTCCTGCTAATTCAGAACAATCTCAGGA
Source organism: Rhinatrema bivittatum (assembly GCF_901001135.1). NCBI lineage: Eukaryota > Metazoa > Chordata > Amphibia > Gymnophiona > Rhinatrematidae > Rhinatrema > Rhinatrema bivittatum. Next base: position 43,812,291 of record NC_042630.1, on the reverse strand, counting down.
CACCTGGATTATCAAACGTTCCAGGTATGCAGAGCAAAAAATTTTTGTATCCTTATTATTTTTCATTACTTGATCTTTGTGTCTGCTATTTTGAAATATTTTGTTGGTATCTGGAAATGTTTTATATGAGTTTTTAATTATTGGATATTCCACTCATAAGCTGTTTCGAAATATGTTCTTTTTGTAGTACAGTTTTACTGCTGATGATTTTATATTTCTTGATTTGTTTTTATAAGGATGGGTGATGTTTCTTTTTTCCTTTGTTACACTGCATACAGAGACTCTGGCTTGTTGCAGTTTCCAATTCAGTTTTTTCTGCATGCTTCTTGTTATGCGTTTTGGTCTCTTTATTCTATGTTAGGTGAGGGACAGCACGTGATTCAGGTGAGGTTTTCTGCTGGCGTGTTGTTTCTGTGTAGGACTCTATAGCAGCCTGACTTGGTCCGTTTCCTAATAGGAGATGTATTGGTGTCCTAAGGCCTGGTGTAATATTTTCAGAGACTTATTGTACTTTAAAAGTGTGATCTTACATAAAATGCACAAATTTACTTGTATTTAGTTTTTAAACATATGTATGGCTCTCATTGGAATACATTTTAAAATATGTGGCGTTTATGGCTCTCTCAGCCAAAAAGGTTCCTGGACCCCTGCTATAAAGCATACATTTCCCTCAGTAATAATAGAATTGCATGAAAAAGAACAAACAATGTGTACCGAATACGTTTCATATCATTTCTAATGTTTGATTTTGCGTGAGATTATCTGTTTTTGTCCTTTGGTGGCAGAGCTTGAGATTGTTCTCCTCTGCAAAAGAGAATGCTGCAATTGAATTTCACGCCCCCTAACAAGCAATGTCAGAAATATGCATGTATACGATATTACCTATGGGGATGGCGACTTTTAAACAGCCGCACAAGCGTATATCTATGTAGCCATTTTATAACATACACACGTATATGTGCCTATGATTCAAAAATCGCTACATGTGTGCACAATTTTCTATGGACACATGCTTGTGCATGCAAATGCTGGCTCTGCGCATGTGGGGAGATGTTATAAGATACACGCCAATACAATTACCAGTTTCTACAGTCGTTCCAGTTTCCTAGGAAAAAACTCCTCTTAAGCTTTTTCATTTAACCTTTCCTCCCTTTTACCCTATTATGCCTGATACTTGAAACCCTGCGACTAGCTCTGTTTTTTATTATTTAAAATTTGCACATTATCCATAGCAGAAATAAAGTTGCAACAGTAGAGGATCACGGTTGCAAGCTGAGGCTCATAAATATGCGCACATTTCAAGTGACCTTCCCAGAATGTCCATGTCCCCACTCATGCTCTGCCCAGACCACTACCATTCCCGGCCTCTTTTTTAACTTTGATTTGTGCTCATACCAGGAAATTTGGGTTTACTCAGCCATTTCTTAAAATTTGTGTTAGAGAAGTTGAAGGAAAGCAAATTAAAATATCTTCTATCGGGACTTACATTCCTTTTTATTTTTCTTTTAAATGAGCATGAATTTTTTTAAATGTATATAATTTGATTTTATGCACCTAAAATGACATTTACACACTAAGACGGTAACTTTTAAACAGCCATGAAGGCGTACATGTATGCGTGTATAGTGGCTCACGTGAATAGACATGGCCATTTTATAGCATATGCCTATACATGGGCACACAATTTTGTATGGACATGTTTGCTTGTGCACACAAATGCCGGCTCTACCGTGTAAGTGGGGAATTGTATTAGATATGCACGCCAACACAATTACCAGTTTCCCCAGTCCATTCCCAGTTTGCCCAGTGTAAAGACTTCCAACTTCCTAACCCCCCAATTAATCTTCCTCTCTTTTACACTATTATCCCCGACCCTTTGAACCCAACTGAATAGCTCTAACTTTTTAAACTTACACACCATCCATAGCAGAAATAGTCACACAGTAGAGAACATTTCTGCATGAATACGTGCACATTTCATGTCAGCTTCCTGGAATGCCCATGCCCCGCCCAGACCATGCCAGCAGCATGGCCCTTTTTAAATTTTTTTATTTGTGTGCATATTGGGAGATACATGCATTCTCAGGTGCTTCTTTAAATCCTCACGGTTATCACCAGCACGACTTGCACATATATCCTAGGTTTAGCAGTCACCTTTATGGGGATAATTTTCAAAAGGATTTACATGTGTAAAATTGGGTTTAACAAATGTAAATGCACTTTACTATTGTAAGTGGGCTTTAAAAAATTGCTCTAATAAATGCCATTGAATTGTTCATAGGTTATACAGGTGTAAGCACACTTTACGTGTGTAAATGGCTTTTGAAAACTGCCATGATAGTATGTTACATTTAGACATGTAACTCCTATGAAAGTTACCTGTTTAAGGACGTAATTATGTGTGTAAATGTAACATACTTCATGGCAGTTTTCAAAAGCCATTTACACGCATTTAGGACTAGATTTAAAAAAATACATGCACACGTCCATGTGTGCACGATTTTATAACATGTGTGTGCTGGTGTGCGCATATTATAAAATCCCAGGTGACACGCACAAAGGAGGTAGAAATAAGCTAATTTGTGTGGCAACGAGATCAGGGCTCCCCCAGTTTTCTCCCAGTGTACTACAATGTAGGAATGGACTGGGAGGAAACTTTCCTACCCTCTTCCCCTCTCCTCCCCACCCTCTAAAACCCTTTTTTTTTTTAACCCTTGTATTTTACAAGTTACTTCAGGGCCCAATCTGAAGTAACTTTCTTGTGCCGGCAAGGTGAGGAATGGCGCTGTCACTGCCTGCCCCACTCCACCCTCCCCTTCAGGCCCCGGCACTTATTCACACCCTGGGGTTTATACACTTGACCGGGCCCATTTGTAAATAGGCTTGGTGCACGTAAGGACTGGCCAATCACATAAACCCTTGGATTTACATGCGCCGGGGTTTTAAAATTCGGCCGAAAATGTACTTCCACATGCATAGCCTATGGACAAATCAATGGCAATACTATAGCAATTTTCAAAAGCCCACTTGCAATAGTAAAGTGCATTTACATAGATAAAAACATAGATATAATGGCAGAAAAGGACCAAATGTTCTATCCAGTCTGCCCAGCAAGCTTATGGTAGTATCTGCAATGCCAAACAATTCACCCCCATATTTACCAGCTTCCCAGACCATCAAGCCAAGGGCATGGTTGGTTTCTGTTTGAGTCGACTTCCCCCTCATCTCTTGCCACTGAAGCAGAGAGCAATGATTGATTTGCATCAACAGCTTGAAGGCCCATTGGTTAAGGGCAGTAACCGCCACACCAGCAAGTTACCCCCATGCACTCTATTCTTCATTTCTATCTTGTATCTAATTCCTCTTTTCCTCCTTTCTCCCTGCTGTTGAAGCAGAGAACAATGTTGGAGTTGCATCAGAAGTATCAGGCTTATTGGTTAAGGGTAGTAACAGCCACACCAGCAAGTTGCCCCCATGCACTCTTTTCTTCATTTCCATCCTCTAACTTTTAGGGTTCCACAGTGTTTATCCCATGCCCTTTTTAAATCTTTCACTGATTTAATCATCACCACCTCCTCTGGAAGGGCTTTCCAGGCATCCACTATGAATAAATATTTCCTGATGTTGGTTGTGAGTTGTCCTCCCTGGAGTTTCATTACTGCCCCCTAGTTCTATTGATTTCTTTCAAAAGAAAAAGGTTTATCAATTGTGCATCATTAAAACATTTCAAGTATCTAAAGGTCTATATCATATCCCCCCCCCCCCCCCGTACCTCCTCTCTTCCAGGATATACATATTTAAGATATTCAATCTTTACTCACAAGTCAAATGATAGAGATCCCCTAACACTCTGTTGCCCTTCTCTTGGCCGCCTCCATCCTGTCTCAGTCCCTTTTGAGTTTTGGTCTCCAGAACTGAACACAATACTCCAGATGAGGGCTCACCAATGACACATATAAGGGGATTATCACCTCCTATTTCTTACTGGTTATTTCCGCTCTCTGGGGCAAGATTTTCAAAGTGTTATGTACGTAACCCCGAAAAACCTGCTCCTGCATGCGCCGAGCCTATTTTGCATAGGCTCGGCGATGCGCGCAAGCCCCGGGATGCACGTATGTCCCGGGGCTTTGAAAAAGGGGCAGCAGTCCAGGGGCGGTCCGGGTGTGGGATCGAGGCCTCTGTCATTGAATGAAAAATAATTTTTTCCAATTAGTCTTAAATGTGCTACTTGCTATCATCATGGAGTGCACCCTAGTCCTTCTATTATCCAAAAGTGTAAATAACCAATTCACATCTACTCGTTAAAGACATCTCATGATTTTAAAGACCTCTATCATATCCCCACTCAGCCATCTCTTCTCCAAGCTGGACAGCCCTAACCTCTTCAGCCTTTCCTCATAGTAGAGCTGTTCCATCCCCTTTAATCATTTGGTTGCCTTCTCTGTACCTTCTCCATCGCATCTATATCTTTTTTGAGATGCAGCTACCAGAATTGTACACAATATTCAAGGTGTGGTCTCACATGGAATGATACAGAGGTATTATGGCATTTTCTGTTTTGTTAACCATCCTGTCCTTAATAATTTCTAACATTCTGTTTGCTTTTTTGACTGCTGCAGCACACTGAGCTGATGATTTCAAAGTATTATCTACTATGATGCCTAGATCTTTTCTTGGGAGGTAGCTCCTAATATGGTACTTACATTGTTGTAACTACTGCAAGGGCTATTTTCTCTATATGCAACACTTTGCACTTGTCCACATTAAATTTTCATCTGCCATTTGGATGCCCAATCTTCCTGTCTCGCAATCCGCTTGTTATTTAACTACTCTGAATAATTTTGTATCATCTGCAAATTTTATAACCTCACTTATCGTTTTCCTTTCCAGATCATTTATAAATATACTGAACAACAGCTGTCCAAGTTCAGATCCCTGAGGCATTCCACTGTTTACCCTTTTCCACTGAGAAAATTGACCATTTAATCATACTCTCTCCTGTCTTTTAACCAGTTTGTAATCCACAAAAGGACATTTCCTCCTATTCCATGACTTTTTAGGTTTTTTTTTAAGTCTCTCATGAGGGACTTTGTCAAAAGCCTTCTGAAAATCGAAATGCACTATATCTACTGGTTCATCTTTATCCACATGTTTATTAACCCTTTCAAAATAATGAAGCAGATTTGTGAGGCAAGACTTCCCTTGGGTAAATCCATGTTGACTGTGTTCCAGTAAACCAAGTCTTTCTATATGCTCTGTGATTTTGATCTTTAGAATAGTTTCCATATTTTTTCCTGGCACTGAAGTCAGGCTCACTAGTCTATAGTTTTCTGGATCACCTCTGGAACCCTTTTTAAATGTTGGTGTTACATTGGCCACTAGAGATGTGAATCATGTGATCGATCATCTTAACGATCAATTTTGGCTGGGGGGGGAGGGAATCTGATCGTTGCGGTTTTGTTTTGTTTTTTTTAAATCATTTAAATTGTAAATCGGGGGAGGGCGGGAAAACCGGCACACTAAAACAACCCTAAAACCCACCCCGACCCTTTAAAATAAATCCCCCACCCTCCCGAACCCCCCCAAAATGTTTTAAAATTACCTGGGGTCCAATGGGGGGGTCCCGGTGTGATCTTCCACTCTCGGGCCACGGCTGCGTTAATAGAAATGACAGGGCAAAGGTAGCGCCGGTGCCATTTTGGTTCCTGTCCCCCGACATCACGAGCACAGGAGATCACTCCCGGACCCCTGCTGGACCTCCAGGGACTTTTGGCCAGCTTGGGGGGGCCTCCTGACCCCCACAAGACTTGCCAAAAGTCCAGCGGGGGTCCAGGAACGACCTCCTGCACTCGTGCCGTATTGCAAAATGGCGCCGGCCAGTATGGCCGGCGCCATTTTGCAATACGGCACGAGTTACGCAGGTGTCCAATCCCGGTGCATGCTTCTGCGTGACGCTGGTGCTGTCCCGGCCCGCCCATGCCCTGCCCAGACCCACCCTTTTTTCACAAAACCTTCAGTATTCGCATACAGGGAGATAAGTGCGTAGCTGCGGGTATCTTAAAATCCATGCGCCCCCATAAGCCTCCCAGTCACACTCATATCTCCTGGATTGGCCATGCGTAGGGCTTTTAAAATTCACCCTTAAATAAATAAGCAAGCAATCAACAACCCAAATGAAGAAAAATCAAGCTTGGATTTGATTAATAGTTTAGCAGTTTTTCTTAATTTTTACAGTAAATTACACTTCATTGAAATAACTAAGAAACACCAGCATAGTGCAGAATTTCATATTTTTCCTGTCATATTATTTTCTATTGATTAATTTTTGGAAGGCATTTTTTAATTCTCGATTTCTCAGACTATAAATCATGGGGTTTAGCATGGGGATGAGAACTGTGTAGAGGAGGGCAAACATTTTGTCTTGCTCTGGGGATTGCATTGAACTTAGCCTCAAGTAGACACATGTAATTGACCCATAGAATAGAAGAACCACTGTAAGATGGGAGAAGCAAGTGGAGAAGGTTTTGCTTCGCCCATCAGAAGAGTGAATTTTCAGGATGGCTACAATGATAAAGATGTAGGATGACAGAGTTAGAAGAAATGGGATAAAAGCCACAAATATTCCTTCAGAAAGTAATAGTATTTCATAGTTCTGAGTATCACTGCAGGATAATTTTATCAGTGCATTGGGGTCACAGAAGAAATGGTTAATCTCATTGGAGCCACAATAGGAGAACTGAGATATCAAAACTATTGGAGGAACTTCACTCAGACCACCACCTAGCCAAGAAGCAGCCACCAGTATGATGCAGATCCTTTTATTCATCATGAGTGGGTATCGCAAGGGGTTGCAGATTGCCACATAGCGATCATAGGCCATGGCAGTGAGAAGGTAGAATTCAGTACTTGTTAATATTGTAAAACAGTAAAGCTGTGTCATACATAGAGAGAAGGAAATTAATGTTTTCCCATTTATGAGACTTTGAAGCATTGTTGAGGGAGTGACTGTGATGTTACAGATATCTATGAAGGACAGGTTACTGAGGAAGAAGTACATGGGTTTGTGGAGATGATGGTCAGACCACATTAAGGTTAAAAACCCAAGGTTTCCCAGAATAGCGAGAAAAAAGGCTGGAAAAACTATTACATCAATAAAGATTTCCTCATGTGAATGTTTATTAAAGCCCAGAATAATGAATCCTGTTTTCCATGTCTTATTCTCCTTTTCCATTGTTTCAGTGCCCAGAATCTGTTAGGATAGAAAGAAAGAGATTAATGCATTGCAGTTAAATGAATGATACATTTTTCACTTTACAGGTAGTCCCAGTCATGTGTATGACTACCAGTGTTAATAACCACTCAGTCATTTGGTTCTTCTCAAATTCATCAAAAGCAGCAGATACTGGCTTTAAATCATGTATCATTATGCAGTCTTTGCATGTTCCCTCCCACCAAATGAGGCATAGCCAGGAGGAGGAAGAGCAGAGTAAAAATGATGGTGCTGGTGAAGACGCAGTCCTCAGAATCAGTATCTTGGGCAGAGTTTGCAAGAGCTGAGGCAGTTCACAGTTAATAAATGAATGGGCCTGGAAATCTAAAGTGACAGAAGGTTAGAAGAGCTCACATTGCTGATTTCTAAGGGAGGCTGGAGAATGAATAAAGACACAAAACACATCCATTTTGCATGTTTCTGACCTTCCCCCTCCCACATCATTTCATTATAAAATACAGCATATGAATTTTAATTTTTCCTATTATGGTAGGTGTCTTGCATCCCTAAAGGAGTCTAAATCCAAAATTTGGTTGGAATACACATTAGCAATGTGAATTTATTTCATATGAATTATAAATCCAAGTCGAAAATTGTCTTGTACAAAAATACCCTAAACGCTTCAGGTATTTTTGTTTTTGGGAATCAAAAATAAGTAGAGGGCCTCCCTGATGCCCTTCATCCCCCTCTCCTACCACACAAAGACAACCCGGGGCCTTGGCCTACCTAATTGGGTTGAAGTAGTCCCAGCCAGGGTCTCCCTGGGATCCTTTGACCCCCACTCCTGTCCTTACAATACTTCTAGGGCTGTGGAATTTCCTGGACACCAGTTACTCTACCCTTGGGGCTCGTAGGGCCAAAGGGAAGGTCCAATGCCTACTTCCTCCTGCCATCATGCTCCTCCCTTTAAAAATGGCATGACAGCCCTCAGGCTGGTGACAAAGGGATGCCAGGGATGGGATATAGGGGTTTGAGGAGGTGGGGAAGACAGGGAAAGACCTGAAAGGAAGTTTAATTTTATTTGTTTATTCTAAATTTTTTGCTTTCATTTTTTTTCTTCCTTTGTTTTCTTTGTGCATTTTTTTCCTAATTAAATGAAACAGAATAAAATCAAACATGCTGGTTCTTGATCCTGTCCAAGTCACAGCTATGGAAGTGCCTCCCTGAACCCATCTAAAATTATTAGATGGGTTCAGGGAGGCACCGACCATACGGCATGGTCGGTGCCATTTTGCTGTACGGCAAAACGATTCGAGTTTAGGAGGTCATTCCCGGACCCCCGCTGGACTTTTGGCAAGTCTTGTGGGGGTCAGGAGGCCCCCCCAAGCTGGCCAAAAGTCCCTGGGGGTCCAGCGGGGGTCCGGGAGCGATCTCCTACGCTCCTGACGTCAGGGGACAAAAAAACAAAATGGCACCGGCGCTACCTTTGCCCTGCTGTCATATGACAGGGCAAAGGTAGCGCCGGCGCCATTTCTACAACGCACCAGAGGTCCGAGAGTAAAAGATCACACCGGGACCCTCCCTCTGGACCCCAGGTAATTTAAGGCATTTTGGGGGGGGTTCGGGAGGGTGGGGGATTTATTTTAAAGGGTCGGGGTGGGTTTTAGAGATGTTTTAGTGTGCCGGTTTTCCTGCCCTCCCCCGATTTACGATTTACACGATATTTTAAAAAACAAAACCGCGACAATAAGATTCCCTCCCCCCCCAGCCAAAATCAATTGTTAAGACGATCGATCACACGATTCACATCTCTAACCGACACCAATAAACCCAGCGTTGGTTTTATTCGCTAAAAACCAAGGCATTAATAGATGACAGTTAGATGTGCGTCAGAGACGCACATTTTTCTTTTTGCATCGGGAGTGAATGCCTAATAGCCTCATTCACATGCATTTGCATGTGAAGAGCACTATTACATTCACTCCGCAATAGACGTGCGTTGAATAGACGTTAATCCCTTTATTGCATTAAGGGATTGATTAGCGCCTATTTTACCCATGTCTAACTGCATGTTAAGAGTGCACTCGGTTCAGCGCCCCATATTGCATCGGCCCCAATATAGGATTTTATGCTAAGGTGTTTATGAGAGTTCTCAGGCTAGAATCCATAGGGATGTGCAGCAGGGACGTATTCATCCCATTCGGTATTTGTACTCGTTGGGACCCAAATCCATTGCATCCATTCTCGGGGGGACCCCGATCCGTTCATTAGTTAGATATTTATTCATTTCCCCAAGAAAACCCCATCCCAACCCTTTAAATTTAATTAACTACAACCCCCCCAAAAAAAAAAAAATTGCCAAAAGTCCCTGGTTGTGCAGCACTGGTCTTGGAGCGATCTCTTGCACTCAGGCTGTCGGCTGCCGGTATTCAAAATGGCGTCTATAGCCTTTGCCCTTACCATGTCACAGGGGCTACCGGTGCCATTGGTCGGCCCCTGTCACATGGTAGGAGCAATGGATGGCCGGCACCATCTTGTGCTCCTACCATATGACAGGGGCCGAGCAATGGCAGGAGGGTGGGGGTTTATTCATTAGTGATATGTTGTATTCGTGGGGGTTCGCCATACATTTTGTGACCAACAAGAATACAACAAATATGGCATATACGTTGCGGATTGCCAATACATTGCGACGAATGCACACCCCTAAGAACCCGAGACTCACACGTGTTCTGGGCAGAGAGGTCTGGACTGGTATGAACAGAGAGGAAATGAGTATCACTCCTGCATCAAGCAGCTGAAAATTCTTGTCTCATGCAGTTGCTAGTTTTTTTTGAAAGAAAATAAGATCAGAGTAGCATAGACTTCAGACTTCTGTACATGGTAGCTGGATTATTTAGGCCTGTGTTTTCAACCAGAAATGTATGCTTTATAATACATTGTATATATAGATATGGATATGGATAAACAGATATAATGTATCTCTAACTATAAATATATCTATAGATAGATACACATATACATGTTTAGGTATTCTATTTAGTAATTGTATTATCTGCAGTTAACTTTTCTGTATTATCTGATTAGATATATTCTCTGCTCTATCAACTTATTGCTCAAATAAACCTAATATAAAGTACCTCGAACCAATGTGCTGAGTCAGAATGTGCATGTGAGTATTTGTGTGGAGATTAATCTACTGGATTCAAGCCCCTGGATATATGTGTGTGTGTGTGTGTGTGTGTGTGTGTGTGTGGGTGTGTGTGTTGGTTAAACTTCTGAGGTATAGTCCTATTGGCATACAGGTATTCCCTTTGATAAATTTCATCTTTGACCTTGCCAGTGAGTGTATTTGCATTGGGTAAGCTCCCAAGAAATAGTTTTGTGAATGTGCAGATGAGCTCCTTGTGTAATCCCATAGATTGTGGTCTGAACCAAAAATAACCCTTTAATGCACAACTACATGGAAAATGGCCACTTATCCCCAAAAGAGTGAAAGGGAGAAAGTAAGCACTTAGGGGTCTCAGTTCCAACTTCTCCTTAATGTTAAGTAGATGAAAGTTTGCTGCATGTAACAGGTATGCAGAGCCCCATGTGGCCTTGCCATGTTCTTATCTCTCTGAGTGAACCATGGTAATCTAGACCCTGGACAAGTCCTGGTCATGTGACCCTAGCCACATACTTCATACAGCCAATGAGCTCATGGGGGCCATCCCAGGAGTGTATCACCATGATGGAGTGACCAGTACGTCAACTGGAACAGTTTGACAGTCACCCATTTTTTATATACAGTATATAAAAAGAGTTTCATGGCTTTATTACATTATTGCATAATGAAAAATGGCATTTAGACATAGGCATGGTAAACAGGTGCGTGGGTGCAAGTGCATCCGTTTTCCAGCTCACACCCATGGATACAGCCACATAATAACATATGCGCATATATATATATATATATGCATATTATAAAATAGGCTGAATGCACGCATATATGAATGCAATTTAAAGTGGGCATGCACATGTACATACAAAAAATCCTGCCTCCAATGTGAGCTGCATTCCACGCCATTGCCAGTTTCATCAGTTCATTCCCAATTCACCCAGGCAAAGGTTAAACTTCCTGACCCAAAAAAGCTTCCCTTCTCCCCTGTTAGCCCCAACCTTTAAAACCCCCACTGATCGTTTTACTTTTTTTGTTTTATGACTTAAACATCATCCATAGGAGAAGTAAAATTATGCACAAGGGACCCCCGGCAGGCGTCAGTGTTTGTAAGTATTTATGTGCTGGTTTCATAATCCAGGAATGTCTATGCCCCGCCCACTCCATGCCCATGCTCCACCCCTTTTTTTTAGAAAAATGTTTTTGTTCGCGCAGCAGGAGATGTGCGCGTACTTGGGGAGCTTTTAAAATCCACGCAGCATGTGCCAGCCCTGCATGTTTTGTATCTCTCAGTTCTGGCGCACATCAGCTTTTAAAATTCACCTTTAAATGTTCCCTTGTAAAAATACATTTTATACATATTGGAAAATCTGAAACATCGGGTCAAGAGACTGAGATTGTGATTATGACAGAAGAACGACTGATAGAAAGGGATGGAATTAAAAAGTTGTAAATCAGAATGGTGAGAAAGCGAAAGGAAAGCAGAAGAAAACTGGGAAAGTCTGTATATGTGCAGAAAATGATGAAGGAGTCGTGGAAGCAATTTGGCTGCAGGTGCAAAACTCTGCAGCTCCTGTGAACCTGGGGATTTTGTAGGAATTTTCAAGGGGAAAGACATCAGGTACTTTCCCATTGGAAATCACTCCTGGGTACAAAGGGCTCATAAGCTTTGCACCTCTTTATTGTGGGAGCTCAATTTTTGCTGGGGAAAAACAAGCTTGCATTGGAAAACACAATAGATATATGCGCTATTTCCAAATAGGTGAATTTTGATAGCCTGGCACGCGCATCAATTAAGGGAAATGTGCACAAGGTGAGCGGGTGCTTGCAGAGCAGATTTTACAAGCCATGCACGTTCTTGCCTCAATGCACACAAATGAAAGGTTTGAAAAAGGGGTGGGGCTTGGGTGTGGTCTGGGCATGGGCGTGTCAGGGCCTGGCGACGTGCACGTAAATACCTATGCACTCAGGCCTGTACCTAGGTCCTCCGATGCCTGACACTACTTCTACTATGGATGACGTGTAAGTTGTAAAACAAAACATTCTAGTTACATCAGCGGGATTTTAAAGGTCAAGGCTAACAGGGGAGAAGGGAGGCTATTAAACTAGGGAGGCTGGGAAGTCCTATCCCTTACCTGGGCAAACTGGGAATGAATTGGGAAAACTGGTAATGGTAATGGCATTGGCATTGGCACGAGTGCCTATTACAATCCCCCCACTTTCGCGGTAGAAGTGGCATTTGTGCGCCAAGGCGTGCATCCACTTAAAATTGTGCACATGTGCAAGTGATCAGGCTATTTTATAACTTGTATGCTTATATGAGCTTATGTTATAAAATCGCTATGACCCTGGGTGTGGGCCAATAAACGGGCACACCTGTGCAAAAGCTATCATCTAACTGTGCCCAAATTACGCCTCCCAGGGATGCCCCAGCTTAACTCTGCTAAAAGTACACGCACTGTGGAACCCCTATACACTGTTTAGCGGGATTAACCACTGGCGTTTCTCAGATAGACTTTTAACCATTAAGAAGTTGGATGTGCCTGGGTAAAAGACTTTTTAAAATGTCTCCTCTTTATTAACAATCCAGTGCACTTAGGAAGGAACAGGCTGGGTTTTTTCCATTGTTGAGTAATGTATTGAAGTTCCCATGTCACATTGATAAGCATAGAAATAACAGATTTGTTTTTACAAATCATAAAGTGCAATTGAAACACATTGGGCCTGATTTTCAAAAGAATTTACTGGTGTAAAAGCAAATTTTATGTCCGTAAATGGGCTTTTGAAAATTGCCCAGGGGAGGGTTCTATGCACATAAAAGGAGGAGCAGAACTTGTTTAAGTGCTTACTTTTATGATCACTGAGGAGCAGAGGAGGCAGGGAAATTATTTACATGCATACATTTGATTTTCAGAAGCGCACGCGTAAACGTACACCCGCAACCATTTGCACCCACTCTGGAGGAGGTGCGAGCATAAGTCTGGCAGAGTTTCTGCTCACACCCCAAATTTTCAACATGGACTTGTATTGCATAAGATTCCTTTGAAAATGTTGGCTAAAGATCCCGGGTAATTTTAGCCATGCGTATTCCATTGGTTCTCAAAGGAGAGGCACATTCAAGCCTTTCCTTTGAAAACTGGAAATGGAAAATCACCCACAGAGACTTACACCTGCTTTCTCTGCTCATATCCCCCCCCCCCTCTCCCAGCCCCTTCAAAACTATTCACCTCGCTTTGGAAACGCAATACTAGTCACACTGCTTATTTCCTGCATTTACTTTGCCTCTGGGAAAATCTCCATTCCATGCAGGTAAAGTTACGCACATTGCGGCAGAACGCACATTGGGAGAGGGGACAATTTCCAAATGGCCCTGTTACCCCTGTAAGTAGCCATTTACATGGACAAGTTACTTTGGAAAACTGGTCTCAAAGTGCGATTGTCTCAGGAGAAACACAAGGCTGCACATATACAGCAGAACAACTCTCCTGCTGAACCCCAAGCTCACCCCTTTTTTACTCCTCAATATAAACCCCGAATCCCTTACCTCATTCCAAATATGGAAAACCTTGAACATTTATCAAATGTAAAACACCACACAAAGAACAATTTCTGTTTGCAAACTTATGGACTCCCTTCATATGATTTACCTCTGAAAAAATATGAGTCACTTCAGATTTGTTGAGTCTAACTTAGCCCATACAATGCTTGATTTTCTCCTACAAATCACTTCCCATGAGTTCACAATTTTTTTTTAAGAGTTTCATATTGCTTGGCTTCCAATATCGACGGTGCTTTCCTAATGTTCGGGCTGCAGAGATGAGCCATACTTTTATATTTACATCATTCATAATAAAGATTGGAATACTCTGCAACCAATTTATTGTACTCAAAACTGTCAATGCATTAATTATTTCTCCATCACCGAATGTGGATCAGAAAATAGATTTAAGATAAGAAAAGAAAAGATGAAGCATTAGCCAGCATTCACACTCAAACTATTTCAAAATTTATTTTTTTCTCTGGAAGTCAATATTAGCTCAACTCAAATTTCCATTTTAGCTCTGCTCACCACTCTACACAATGGTGACAATATTTGTTAAAAGTTAGCAAGTAATAGATTTCCTTAAACGATGAGTATTTCTTTTATGATTTTGCCTTGATAACTTTGTTAAATCTGATCCTGATTTAATCAGAAGTCCATCAAGCAAGATTTTGATGTGAGCACCTGTAGAAGAGATTCAGATGAGTAAAGAAAAACATGGCCAGTTGGGACTTTGTAAGTAGAGAAGCAGGAAGATGAACTAGCCAAAATTTGTTATCTAACTGGTATTTTTTAGTGCTGTGTTTTATATCACGTCCACAAATTATATCCTTCACTTCAACTTCTATTTTTCATTAAAAAAAAACAAAAACACAGAACAAAATATCCTTGCATAGCAGAGACTTGCTTTCTGTTAATAATGAAAAAATGATTCAGAAGTCATAGTTCACAATCAAGAAAAAAAATAAGCCTTTACTTTTCAAACACAGTCAGTCAAGTAATGGTTTTTAGTTCACTCAGTATTTCTGATCTGAGGTCAGCATGCACATAAATACATACTCAGTATGGATCCTGGTTTATTATTCACATCTTATGGGGTCAATCTAAAACTTAGACGAGAACAATAACATAAATATTATGCTAGAAAAGATCAAGGGACCATCAGACAGTCATCCTGTCTCTGACAGTAACCATTCTGGAACTCAAGGAAGGAACCAGCAGATCCAAAATAGTAGATGCATTTCTTCCTGCCGATTCCCAGGGATAAATGATGGTTTTCCCACATCTATCTGGCTAACAATTGTTCATGAACGTTTCTTCCAGGAAATTACCCCAAACCCTTTTTTTAACCTCAGCTATGCTAAATGCATTGGTCACATCCTTCAGCAAAACATTTCATAGCTTGTTGAGTAAAAGCAATACTTTGTCTGATTTGTTTGAAATATTCTATATGAAAATCTTTTGCATATTCCCTAGTACTTCTGCTTCCTGAAAAAATAAATAACCATTCCCTCTAATGCATATCCTATTCACTGATAGTAAGATTAATGTACACTTTACTAGCATTAATTTTTTTTCTCAAAAATAAATTCTCTCTCCATAATTAGTACAGCTAAATGAAATCCAATAATGTAGCTTAAACACAGAAAAAAACCTTGTAACAAACAAGTTTGAATTGACTTACAGTGTGCAGTTATGGCTCAGTTGCTTTTTCCTCAGACTTGCAGCTTTTGTATCAGCCTGATAATAATGACTGTCAAAGCTTCTGGGACCTGATTATTGATAATGAGGGACATCCCAAATATAGGAACTCAAAGAATAACCAAATAAACTTCTGAGTTTTAGTTAACTTTGCCTTCTATTGTTTTTCTTGTACTTGGGAATCGTTTAGTATTAAAAACCTTGAATGGAAGTTGAAATGAGCTTAGGTGTTTGAGATGGTAAAGATGAAGCAATGTAAATGCCCAGCTCTGCAACTTTGCACTGTGCATTGGAGTAGGAATGAGGTGGGAGGTGATGTGAGGAAACCCTGTGTCTTCCTGCAGGCAGCAATTTTATGAGTTCAGACCATGCTTACTGGTATCCTGCCCAGGGACTCTGACCTGGGGAGCAAATCTCATATAAACATATAAAATTACTGGGATTATACCTGAGCTCTTGAATCCAGGAGCTTATCCCCCTACACAAAGAGCCACACACAAACTTGGATTCAGTACGTCACAGTTCCAGGTAAGAAAGTAAGTTTATTTGAGCAATAGGAGGATAGAACAAATAAAATCAGATCATATAGAAGAAGTAATGGTAGATAATAACAATTACTACATTGATATAAAAAGCTTACATTTCCAAAGACTCAGCTGTTCCATCACATCCAGGGCTCTCTCTCCCCTCTCTTTCTTGCTGTCTCTCCTTATACACTATAAACACTTGTGAAAGCAGTGGCGTTCGCTCCCTCTGAGTTCTTATCAGATTTCAGACACAGCTGTATGGCCTTCATTCTCTCTTTCAGGCTTTAGTATAAGTTAATTGCTAGTTTCTCATCATAGACTTAGTGTAATAATTAAATAGACTCTTCCCGTTCATAAACATTTCACAGTACAAGACAATAAACAGGAGTTCACTCCGAGGTTGGTCTGCGGCCTTCAAACTAGTTTGTGTCTGGGTGAAAACTCTGAATCCATATGGCCTAACCTCTATATGCATCCTTGGCAAAAGTAACAAAAAATGACTCCAACAAGCTGTCAGACCACTCTTACTCCACACTCTCTGCTGCTCATGGTGTGAGAGTATTGTCCAGGATTGGTGTATTTACCAGTGAGGTCTGGGCTACATGGCCAGAGGACCTAACTTGTGGGTTAACTGGTGGCATAGCCTGCTCTGTCCAGGCACGAAATCCATGGTGGCCTGAGCCATTAAGGATGTGAATCGTTTTTCAACGATTAAAATTATCGACCGATACTTTTAATATTGTCTTAAATCGTTAAAGAACATAATACAATAGAAATTCTAACGATTTATCGTTAAAAATCATTAAATCGTGTTAGTGCGCACTAACGAGAGTTAGTGCGCACTAACAGAAAATGATACAAATTGACACTTTCCAGGTCAGTAAAGGTCAGTTAGGAATGAATATGCATCATATTGGCTGGCTGCCCTCTTATCTATTGATGTTACCAAGGTTCCCACTGAGGTGATGGTTGGGGGGATGGGAAATGGAAATGCACTAAATGGAAATGGAAACTCACTAAGAGTAACAGAAAATGATACAAATTGACACTTTTCAGGTCAGTTAGGAATGAATATGTATTCCTATTGGCTGGCTGCCCTCTTATTTATTGATGTTACCAAGGTTCCCACTGAGGTGATTGTTGGGGGGATGGGAAATGGAAACTGTTGGTAGCTTGACAAAAAAAAGTAATGTGATCAGTCAATGTGACTAGAACTTGTGCCCTATTCCAGATACCGGGAGTGTTGTGATCTTCCTGCATGCAGTGCCATATCCCTGATACCGGGAGTGTTGTGATCTTCTTGCAGGCAGTGCCCTATCCCCGATACCAGGGGTGTTGTGATCTTCCTGCAGGCAGTGCCCTTTTTCTGTTAAGTATTTTTTTTTTTTTTTTTTACCCATGTTCTTACCTTATGCCTTGTTAACAATTTTATTACAAATGTTCACTGTATTTGACTATGGAAATATTTTTTTCCTGCTTTTATGTTATATGTAAACCGGTATGATTTGCATTTTAATGTAAGAATGTAGGTATATAAAAATTTAAAATAAATAAATAAGCAAATAAATAAATAAATAAATGAATGAATACATAAATGAATAAATATATATTGTTGTTTTTGTTTACTGCTTTCTATCTCTGACTTTTCTGAGGGCAATTTTTACTTCTTGATTCCTGAGGCTATAGATAATGGGGTTCAGCATTGGAGTCAAAGCAGTATATAGCAAGGAAAACAGTTTGTCTAAATCTGGTGAATACATTGAGCTTGGCCTCATGTAGGTAGACATAAGAGTCCCATAGAATAGAATAATGACTGCGAGGTGGGCGGAGCAGGTGGAAAAGGCCTTGTGTCTCCCTTCTGAAGATCGTATTTTCAGGATGGCCTTGATGATAAATATGTAAGATGACAGAGTTAGTATCAAGGGAAAGAAGGCAAAAAATGCAATTTCAGTTAGAATTAAGGTTTCAAGGATATGGGTATCACTACAGGAGAGTTTTATTATTGCATTGAGGTCACAGAAGAAATGGTTAATCTTTTTGATACCACAATAGGAGAACTGGGATACAAAAACTACTATAGGAATTTCTTCCAGAAAGCCAGCTATCCATGAAGCAGCCATCAATAAGATACAGACACTTTTATTCATTATTAGTGAATATCGCAAGGGGTTGCAGATTGCCACATAGCGATCATAGGCCATGGCTGTGAGAAGGTAGAATTCTATACCTATGAAACTTAAGAAAAAGTAAAGTTGTGTCATGCATAGAGAGAAGGAAATACATGTTTTCTCTTTTAAGAGAGTTTCCAGCAGTGTAGAGAGTGTGACTGTGGTATTACAGATATCCAAGAAGGACAGGTTACTGAGGAAGAAGTACATGGGTTTGTGGAGATGATGGTCAGAGCACATTAGAGTTAAAAACCCAAGGTTTCCCAGCACAGCGATAAGGAAGGCAGGTAAAACTATAACAGAAATGAGGAGCTGCTGGTGAGAATGTCTGGAGAAACCCAGAAGAATGAATCCTGTGTTCAATGTTCTATTCTCCTCACCCATTGATTCACTGTTCATAATCTGTTTGGAAATAAAGATAGTGATATAAATACAACTGTAACAAATTTCTTTCCAATACTCAGGTTGTCTTTATTGCTACCAGTGTTAAAAGCAATTCTTTCATTCAAGACTTTAAATCACTGACATCAGCACTCAAATTCATATACATGTGTTTCCCTGCTATATGGGGTTATGATCTCTCATTGTAATTTTTATGTGCCACAAAAAAACTCATTTTTAGTTTCTTCATTTATTTTTGTGTCTTTCTTTTGTTTGTTTCATTTGATAAAGAGTTTTTGCAATTTTTTTGTGTTTATTTGGTTTTGAAAATAGTGCACACTTTCATAATTATGTGCACTATTTACAATATCCCAATACATAAGAACCGTAGAAAAGAACATAAAAAATTGCCATGCTGGGTTAGACCAAGGGTCCATCAAGCCCAGCATCCTGTTTCCAACAGAGGCCAATCCAAGCTACAAAAACCTGGCAATTGCACAAACACCGAGAAGATCCCATGCTACTAATGAAATTAATAGCAATGGCTATTCCCTAAGTAAACTTGATAAATAGCAGTTAATGGACTTCTCCTCCAAGAACTTGTCCAAACCTTTTTAGAACCCAGCTACACTAATTGCACTAACCACATCCTCTGGCAACATATTCCAGAGCTTAATTGTGTGTTGAGTGAAAAAGAATTTTCTCCTATTAGTCTTAAATATGCTATTTGCTAACTTCATGGAATGTCCCCTAGTCCTTCTATTGTCCAAAAGTATAAATAATTGATTCACATCTACTCGTTCAAGACCTCTCATGATCTTAAAGACCTCTATCATATCCCCCCTCAGCCATTTCTTCTCCAAGTTGAAGAGCCCTAACCTCTTCAGCCTTTCGTCATAGGGAAACTGTTCCATCCCCTTTATCATTTTGCTTGCCCTTCTCTGTACCTTCTCCATCACAACTATGTATTTTTTGAGATGTGGCGAGCAGAATTGTACACAGTATTAAAGGTGCAGTCTCACAATGGAGAGATACAGTGGAATTATGACATTTTCCATTTCATTAACCATTCCCTTCCTAATAATTCCTAATATTCTGTTTGCTTTATTGACTGTTGCAGCACATTGAGCCGACAATTTTAAAGTATTATCCACTATGATGCCTCAATTTTTTTCCTGGGTAGTAGCTCCTAATATGGAACCTACCTTCATGTAACTACAGCAAGAGTTATTTTTCCCTATATGCAACACCTTGTACTTGTCCACATTAAATTTCTTGCTGTAATGTATCATAATCCGCTTGTGATTTAACTACTCTGAATAATTTTGTATCATCCACAAATTTGATAACCTCACTCTTTGTATTCCTTTCCAGATCATTTATATTATATACTAGCTGTACCCGGCCATGCGTTGCTGTGGCTCAGTCTTGTTAAATGGAAAAGAAAGAAAAGAGAAAGTGCACGTTTATAATATGTTTAATTTCACAATGCTTGTGTGTATACAATATTTTTTGTTGTTCCATTGTCTGTGCGATATACAGATTGTCTGGTTTGCCGACTCTAGCTTTGCTGGGAGTGGGGGTGGAGCGATGCCCATGTATATATATTCATATGTATGCATATTTGATAACCTCATTCGTCGTATTCCTTTCCAGATCATATATATATATATATATATATATATATATATATATATGTATATATAATATACATATATATATATTGAAAAGCACAGGTCCAAGTACAGATCCCTGAGACACTCCAATGTTTATCTTTTCCCACTGAGAAAATTGACTATTTAATCCTACTCTCTGTTTTCTGCCTTTTAACCAGTTTGTAATCCATGAAAGGACATCGCCTCCTATCCCATGACTTTTTAGTTTTCTTAGAAGCCTCTCATGAGGGACTTTATCAAATGCCGTTTGAAAATCCAAATACACTGCATCTACCGGTTAACCTTTATTCGCATGTTTATTAACCCCTTCAAAATATGAAGCAGATTTGTTAGGCAAGACTTGCCTTGGGTAAATCCATGTTGACTGTGTTCCATTAAACCATGTCATTCTATATGCTCTACGATTTTGATCTTTAGAATAGTTTCCACAATGTTTCCCAACACTGAAGTCAGACTCACTGGTCTATAGTTTCCCTGATTGCCTCTGGAGCCCTTTATAAATATTGGGGTTATATTGGCCACCCTTTTCAGGTACAATGGATGATTTTAATGATAGGTTACAAATTTTAACTAATAGATTAGAAATTTCATTTTTGAGTTCCTTTAGTAGCCTAGGATGCATACCATCTGGTCCATGTGATTTGATACTCTTTAGTTTGTCAATCTGGCCTACTACATCTTCCATGTTCACAGTGATTTGGTTCAGTTCGTCTGACTCATCACCCTTGTAAACCATCTGCGGAGCTGGTATCTCCCCAACATCCATATTACTAAACACGGAAGCAAAAAAAATAATTTAGTCTTTCTGCAATGGCCTTATCTTCCCTAGGGGCCCCTTTAGCCTGTCTGTCATCTAATGGTCCAACCGACTCCCTCACAGGTTTCTTGCTTCGGATATATTTTTAAAAGTTTTTATGAGTTTTTGCCTCTGTGGCCAACTTCATTTCAAATTCTTTCTTTGCCTGTCTTATCAATGTTTTTTCAATTAACTTGACAATGCTAATGCTTTATCCTATTTTCTTCAGATGGATCCTTCTTCCAATTTTTGAAGGATTTTTTTTTTTAGCTAAAAGAGCCTCTTTCACCTCATCTTTTAACCATGATGGTAATTGTTTTCCATTCCTTCCACCTTTCTTAATGCGTGGAATACATCTGGACTGTGTCTAGGATTGTATTTTTAAACAATGTCCATGCTTGTTGAACACTTTTATCTTTGGAGCTGGACCTTTCAGTTTTTTTGTAACTATTTTCTTCATTTTATCAAAGATTCCCTTTTGAAAGTTTAGTGTTAGAGCTGTAGATGTACTTATTATCCCCCTTCCAGTTATTAGTTTAAATTTGATCATGTTATGATCACTATTGCCAAGTGGCCCCACCACCGTTACCTCTCTCTCCAAATCCTGCATTCCACTAAGAATTAAATCTAAAATAGCTCCCTCTCTTGTTGGTTCCTGAACCAATTGCTCCATGAAGCAGTCATTTATTACATCCAGGAACTTTATGTCTCTAGCAAGTCCTGATGGTACATTTACCCAGTCAATATTGGGGTAATTGAAATTTCCCATTATTATTGCACTGCCAAATTGGTTACCTTCCCTGATTTTTCTTAGCATTTCATCATCTGTCTGACCATTTTGTCCAAGTGGTGTTACCAATCTGCTAGGGAGTTAGCAATCTGTTATGCTCTCCTTCTCCAGAGAGGAGAAGTTAGCAATCTGCTGTCGCTCACGCCGCCAGAAGGACGGAGTTAGCAAGCTGTTCTGCTGTTCTCCTGAAAGGGGAAGCAGTAACAATATGACATGACCTGCTCCTCCAGAGAAGAGGAGCTAGCTATCTGTAGATCTGTTAGCGAACTGCTGTTAGATGTTCCTGTAAGAAAAGGAAGTAGCACTCTGTACCAATCTGTTAAGGAGTAGCAATCTGTTATGGATCAACTCTCTAAGGATGAGAAGTTGGCAAACTTGTATAATGATACTCTTCTGAGGAGAGGAGCTAACAATAGGTATAATGTGCTTTGCTACTGAGATAGCAATCTTGTCATGTCCCCGCTACGGAGTAGCAATCTGTATATATATATATATATATATATATATATATATATATATATATATATAAGCTGCTGGCAAGTCTTACAGAAAGAGGAGTAGCTGTCAATATAATACTTCCGTGAGCGGAGTTAGTGGTCTGTAGTGGTTGGCTCCCACAGGGTGACAATAGTGAAAGGAATGACCACTTGGAGGAAATGATGAATCCCTGGGCCAATGGCAGATGACAGTGCCCCTAGGAGGAGATCCTGAGAGGAACTACCGGCAATGCTAGAATATGAGATAGTTCTTTATTAGACTGGAAGCTGCACCACCAGGGGTTGCAATAGTGACTCGCTGTGTTCGGCAAGGGTGAAGTCCTTCTGATACTGGAATATAATCTCTGGGTCGCTGAGCTGTAGAGAGAGACTAGAGGTAGTGAGTAGAAAGGGTATACTGGATACAAGATGGTACACTCACAATAGTAGATGTCTGCAATGGTCTCTATGCCACAGAGAGTCTTCAGTACATTCAGGAACAGGAGCCATAGGTGAGCACTGGTTCCCACAAACAGTCTATAATAAGAACTCACAATTGCTATATATGAAATGGCTTCTAGAGTAGAAGAGAGTCTGTATAAGATTCTAGGAACATGGGCCTTCATGAAGCGAGTACCGGTTCCTATCTGTAATCTTGCCAAGTTAACTCTTGATCTTGTACCTGTGATAACGTCTTGGACGGAAGGGAGTCTTCAGAGTAAAAAGGAATGTAGGCCCTTGTGGAGCAAGTACCGGTTCCTATGTAATAGAACTCGCTGTGTTCACGTCCGCGATCACTTCCAGGCAATGAGGAGTCTTCCGAGTGTTCTGGCAATCTGAAATCAATAAGAGAGAGTGGAGCCCCCGTCGAGCGGGTACTCCTGGTAAGTTTGAAAAGGCTGAGCAGTGGGGAAGGCTTCCCCTCGCTGACTCGAATCGTTGTTGCAAGTATCGTGGACTACCAAAGCAAGTCCTGTTCAAGTTCCTTGCTAACTTGTTAGAGGTTAGCAAACAAAGACCTTTTAAAGTACAAATGGATGATGTCACTACGGGGGGACGCCCCTGAGGTTCTAACCCTTGCTGTTACAAGTCTGGAGCACGCACGCGCACCCTTACATCACCGGGAACATGGCGGATCCGTAGCGTCAGGCCAGCCCGGGGTAACCAGGACCAAGGAGGCAGAGAGAAGCTGTGGCCGCAACTGTCAGTGAGAGCCGAAGGGAGTCGCATCCCAGGTAGCAAGGGTGGAGCGAGGGGCGAGAAGAGGCAAGAACACAACAGTACCCCCCTTCAAATGGCGATCTCCTCTTCGGGTAGCAGATCAAGTACCAGAGATGCGCGAGGTGGAACTGATGAGCATCTCTTATCCAATAGGTCTAAGGATCCCAAAGATGGATCTTGGGGTTGAAGCCTTTTCAGGCCAACAAATTCAGTCTCTGTTCAAACATCCAAGGTCTCAAAGTCTTGAGTTCAAGTTCGTATGATACAGATAGATTTAGATTTGAAGAATCTAGTAGAATGAATAATGATGTCAGCAGCAATGAGATGGGCTGTCGTGGACATCACTGAGGTTTCAGTGGAAGTGGTGATGTAGAAATGGTCCAATATCCACTTCTGATTTAGCTCTTCTGCAGGATGCTGGAAGAGAGATGTTGATGATACCAGCAAAACGAACAGGCAGATGGATGTAAAATTTTCATCCTCGGAATCAACCAGTGCTGTAAACCCTCAGCACAACTTCAGAATCATCCAATGAAGATGATGAGTAGAAGCCTTTTCTTCTTCCTCGGAATCAACCAGTGCCATAGGTTATGGGCATGACTTCCGGGTAGTCCTTAAGTAAAGTTGATGAATAGAGATATCTTTTTCTTCTTCAGAATCAAACAGTGCTGTACCCCAGCAAGACTTCCGAGTAGGCCAATCGAAATACTGGTAGCTAGGAATGTATTCTTACGTCAGAATCAGCAGTGCTGTAAACCTCCAGCATGACCTCCGAGTGGATCATCACAAAATTTAGAGGTAGAGATGACTTCTACTTCGGAATCAACAGTGCTGTAGTCCTTCAGCATGATTTCCAAGTAGGTAGAATATAGTATTATTTCAATTTGTAATTCAAGAAGACATTGTAGATGAAGAGTGCCGCCTAGCTTATGGCGTGCCTAGCAACTGCCATGACTACCAGCAAGAACTTGAAAACTGCTGGTGATATTGATAAGATCCTCAAAAGAAGTGGTGGTGAAAAGAATCATCCAAGGCCCACTTCATAGTGTGACACAATATTGGATCTTCAAATTTACCACATGGACTCCTCAGGTATCCTACAAAACATCTGAGATGGTAGTCGTCTCTTGCCCCTGAGTCCTTCAGGGCAAAGGTTCGAACCGTCACTGGTTCAGGGTTCCTCAAGACTGGAAGAGAGAGTGGAGGAGATATTGCTGTATATCCCAAGAACAGTCCTCCCGCGGGACTCAGGCTTGTCCATTTCCTGTATGACTAGGACAAACAGAAACATCATGGCCTGGCTGACCACAGTACATGCACAGGCTGTTCTTCCTTCTATATCTTCCCTCTTTAGACATCAAGTGACCACGGCCAGATTACTTCGGTTCTTTCTTCTCCACAGCAAAAGGTGCTTTTCCCCTTGTTAGTGCAGGAGCACTGATTGGTTTTAATCCAGGTAACACCTTAGGCCAGAGTTCCTTCACCTTGTCCCGAAGCCGCCAGTCAATCCAAGTGGCTATGGATATCAATTCTTCCAGCGAGTAGGTGTCTGACGAGCAGCCAGCTCATCTTTTATGCGAGTGTCCAGGCCTGTGCAAAATAGTATCTTTAGACATCTGGGGTCCCAGTGCAGCTCTGCTGCTAGAGTTTTAAATTCAATGGCAAATTCCTCCAGGGATCTGTTGCCTTGCTTTAAGTCCACCAAAGCAAATCCAGCAACAGACATACGAGCAGGGTCATCAAAAACGGATTTAAACAAGTCCTTATGTTCCCACAAGGTAGAAGCCCACGACAAGGCTCTCCCATCCAAATAAGGCAGAATTTAGCTGGTCTTGGAGAGACTTGTGGGAAACATTGAAGATTGTAAAGTGAAATGTAAGCTGCACTGGTTCAGGAAGCCTCAAGTCTTCTGGAGTTCTCCGGAGAATCAAACAGGCGCCGCCAGTGGAACAGCTGTTTTTAAAGTTATCTCTGGTAACTGGTTTTCTTGTATACAAGCTGTGCTTTGTGTCTTTTGTGTATGAAGCTGGTGAAAGGCTGCAGTAAGTTTCTCCAGGGTTTCTTGCTGTTCTGAAAGGTGTTGAGCCAGGCCCGGTATAGCTTGTAGGGCAGAAAGGTGAGCCGGTTCCATGGGCTACAAAAATCCAATACCTTAAGCTGAATCCTCAGGAGTACTGCTTCTCCAATTCTTTCTTGAAAGCTGGCTTCAAGTTTAGGCTTCTCCAATTCTTTTCTTGAAGGCAGAATTCACTGGAGTTAAATGTGTTCCATATTTTCAGCCGGATTCACTGGAGTTAGCAATCTGTTACCAATCTGCTAGGGAGTTAGTAATCTGTTATGCTTTCCTTCTCTAGAGGGGAGGAGTTACCAATCTGCTGTCGCTCACCCTGCCAAGAGGGCGGAGTTAGCAAGCTGTTCTGCTGTTCTCCTGAAAGGGGAAGGAGTAACGATATGACATGACCTGCTCCTCCAGAGGGGAGGAGCTAGCTATCTGTAGATCTGTTAGCGAAATGCTGTTAGATGTTCCTGTAAGGAAAGGAAGTAGCACTCTATACCAATCTGTTAAGGAGTAGCAATCTGTTATGGATAAACTCTCCAAGGAAGAGGAGTTGGCAAACTTGTATAATGATACTCTTCTGAGGAGAGGAGCTAACAATAGGTATAATGTACTTCACTACTGAGATAGCAATCTTGTCATGCCCCCACTATGGAGTAGCAATCTCTCTCTCTCTCTCTCTCTCTCTCTCTCTCTCTCTCTCTCTCTTTATATATATATATATATATATATATATATATATATATATATATATATATATATATATATATATAAGCTGCTGGCAAGTCTTAGAGAAAGAGGAGTAGCTGTCTATATAATACTTCCAGGAGCGGAGTTAGTGGTCTGTAGTGGTTGGCTCCCACAGGGTGACAGTAGTGAAAGGAATGACCATTTGGAGGAAATGGTGAATCCCTGGGCCGATGGCAGATGACAGTGCCCCCAGGAGGAGATCCTGAGAGGAACCACCGGCTATGCTAGAATATGAGATAAATACAATAGTTCTTTATTAGACTGGAAGCTGGACCACCAGGGGTGGCAGTAGTGAGTCACTGTGTTAGGCAAGGCTGAAGTCCTTCTGATACTGGAATATAATCTCTGGGTCACTGAGCTGTAGAGAGAGACTAAAAGTAGTAAGTAGACAGGGTATACTGGATACAAGATGGTGCACTCACAATAGTAGATGTCTGCAATGGTCTCTATGCCACAGAGAGTCTTCAGTACATTCAGGAACAGTAGGTTCCCACAAACCTACTGGTTCCCACAAACAGTCTATAATAAGAATGCACAATTGCTGTATATGAAATGGTTTCTAGAGTAGAAGAGAGTCTGTATAAGATTCTAGGAACATGGGCCCTCGTGGAGCGAGTACCGGTTCCTATCTGTAATCTTGCCAAGGTAACTCTTGACCTCTGTACCTGCGATAACATCTTGGATGGAAGGGAGTCTTCCCTTCCGATTCCTATGTAATAGAACTCACTGTGTTCATGTCCGCGATTGTTTCCAGGCAATGAGGAGTCTTCTGAGTGTTCTGGCAATCTGAAATCAAGAAGAGAGAGTTGAGCCCCCGTGGTGCGGGTACTCCTGGTAAGTTTGAAAAGGCCAAGCAGTGGGGAAGGCTTCCCCTCGCTGACTCGGATCGTTGTTGCAAGTATCGTGGACTGCCGAAGCAAGTCTGTTGGAGTTCCTTGCTAACTCATTAGAGGTTAGCAAACAAAGACCTTTTAAAGTACAAATGGATGACATCACTACGGGGGGACGCCCCCGAGGTTCGTGCCCTTGCTGGTACAAGTCTGGAGCATGCGTGCGCGCCCTTACGTCATCTGGAACATGGCTGATCCGTAGCGTCAGGCCAGCCCAGGGGAACCGTGACCAAGGAGGCGGAGAGAATCTGTGGCCACAACTGTCCGTCAGAGCCGAAGGGAGTCGCATCCCAGGTAGAGAGGGTGGAGTGATGGGGCGAGAAGAGGCACAAATGCAACAGGTGGACGGTAGTATACTCCTCTCACTATACTCTTACCCAACACACATGGGATTTCTACCCATATAGATTCTACTGAGCATTTAGTCTCTTCTATAACCTTTATCCTGTAGGATTCTATATCCTCCATGAGATAAAGTGCCTCACCCGCACCAAGTTGATCCTTCCTATCATTGCGATATAATTTGTACCTGTTGTTTTCGTGCATCTTCTCGCCCCTCACTCCACCCTTTCTACCTTGGAAGCAACTCGGAAGACTCCTCATTGCCTGGAAGTGATTGCGGACATGGACACAGTGAGTTTTATTACATAGGAATCAGTACTCGCTCCACGAGGGCCTACATTCCTATAGCTCTGAAGACTCCCTTCCGTCCAAGACATTATCGCAGATACGGAGATCAAGAGTTTCATTGGCAACACTGCAGATAGGAACCGGTACTCGCTCCATGAGGGTCCATGTTCCTACAATCCTTTACAGACTCTCTTCTACTCTAGAAGCCATTTCATATACAGCTATTGTGAGTTCTTATTACATACTGTTTGTGGGAACCAGTGCTCGCCTACGACTCCTGTTCCTGAACGTACTAAAGACTCTCTGTGGCATAGAGACCATTGCAGACATCTACTATTGTGAGTGTACCATCTTATATCCAGTATACCCTGTCTACTCATTACTTCTAGTCTCTCTCTACAGCTCAGTGACCCAGAGATTATATTCCAGTATCAGAAGGACTTCAGGCTTACTGAACACAGCGACTCACTACTGCCACCTCTGGTGATCCAGCTTCCAGTCTAATAAAGAACTATTTGTGTTCATCTCATATTCTAGCCTAGCCGGTGGTTCCTCTCAGGATCTCCTCCTGGGTGCACTGTCATCTAGCATCGGCCCAGGGATTCACCATTTCCTCCAAGTGGTCATTTCTTACACTATTGTCACTCTGTGGGAGTCAACCACTACAGACCACTAACTCCGCTCACAAAAGTATTATATAGACAGCTACTCCTCTTTCTTGAGACTTGCCAGCAGCTTATATATATATATATATATATATATATATATATATATGCAGATTGCTACTCCATAGCGGAAGCATGATAGATTGCTATCTCAGTAGGGAAGTACAATATACCTATTGTTCTCTCCTCTCCTCAGAGGAGTATCATTATACAGATTGCCAACTCCTCTTCCTTGGAGAGTTGATCCATAACAGATTGCTACCTCCTTTCCTTAAAGGAGCATCTTAAAGCAGTTCACTAACAGATCTACAGATAGCTAACTCCTCCCCTCTGGAGGAGCAGGTCATGTTATATCGCTACTCCTTCCCCTTTCAGGAGAACAGCAGAACAGATTGCTATCTCCTCCCTCCTGGAGGAGGAGAGCATACCAGATTGCTATCTCCCTGGCAGATTGGTAACAGATTGCTGACTCCTCCCCTCTGGAGGAGGAGAGCGATAACAGATTGCTAACTCTGCCCTCCTGACGGGGTGAGCGATAACAGTATCCCATTGGTTATTCTCCTTCCACCAAGTCTCTGTGATGCCAATTAAGTCAGTCTCATCATTTACTGCTATACACTCTTCCATCTAACGTCTTAGAATTCTGGCATTGGCATACAGACTTTTCAAAGTGTGCTTTGTTTTTGTATTAACAACCTGCTTTTCAGTTCTTAGGGATAATTTGGAAATCATTAGCTTTGGTGATTTTTTACATATAGGTACATGGACTATGTTTGCTTTTATTGGAACCTCTCTGTTGGGATGCCCTAACTCTCCTGTTTCATTAGTATCCTTCAAGGATACATTTCTCTGAAACATGCACTGCTGAGTGACTGTCGGCTTTCCCCCTTGTTCTAGTATAAAAGCAGCTCTATCTCCTTTTTGAAAGTTAGTGCCAGCAGCTTGGTTCCACTCTGGTGAAGATGGAGCCCATCCTTTCGGAAAAGTTTCCCCTTCTCCAAACATTTCACCAGTTCCTTACAAAACTGAATCCCTCTTCCCTGCACCATCGTCACATCCACGCATTGAAATTCTGGAGCTCTGCCTGCCTTTGGGTACCTGCACATGGAACAGGAAGCATTTCAGAGAATGCCAGCCTTGAGGTTCTGCATTTCAGCTATCTACCTAAAAGCCTAAATTTGGCTCCAGAACCTCGCTTCCACATTTTTCTATGCCATTGGTGCCCACATGTACCACGACAGCTAGTTCCTCCCCAGTGCTGTCTATAATCCTATCAAGGTGATGCATGAGGTCTGCTACCTTCACACCAGGCAGATAAGTTACCAGACAGTCCTCATGTCCACCAGTCACCCTGCTATCTACATTTCTAATAATTGAATCATCAACTATGACGGCCGGCCGTACCCTTCCAGTAGCCCTGGGAGATTTATCCTCAGTGTGAGAGCATGTTCTTGCTACAGGATCACTTCCTGGTATACCAGGTTGATGTTCTCCTACTGGGAGACCTTTATGATCCAAGGCAGCACTAGGGCTGCCAGACTGGACTTGGGACTTGACTACTATGTCCCTGAATGTCTCATCAATATACCTCTCTGTCTGCCTCAGCTCCTCCAAGTCTGCTACTCTAGCCTTCAGAGATCAAACTCGTTCCCTGAGGGCTAGGAGCGCTTTGTACCGAGTGCACACATACAATCTCTCACTGGTCGGTGAAAAATCATACATGTGACATTCAATGCAAAAGACTGGAAAGCCCCAATCTTGCTGCTGGGCTGCTGCCTTCATCTTAGTTTCATTGAGTTCCTAGTTAAGTTTAGGATATTAAGGGAGTTGGAATTAGAGTACTTTAAATTTACTGGAGTATTTACTAAATAATGTAATTACTAATTAATCTGTTATTTAAGTTTAGGATACTAAGGGAGATGGAATTACAGTACTTTAAATTTACAGGTGAATTTACTAATCAATTAGTGTCCTACAAGGGGATGATTAAACTTTCAATAAGGGCTAGTACAATAGTATGATTTAGATAAGACCATGATTAATTTTTAATGATAAAGGTCTCTTGCCTAAAAATCAAGGGTTGAGTGGGTGGGAAAGACAGGCTCTAGAATTAACTATCTCTGGCTTGCTTATTACCTCAGATACATGCAAACTCTAAAGAACCTATCCCTCTATTTCACCTTTCACCAAACTTTTATAACATAGAAACATAGAAATGATGGCAGAAGATGACCAAACGGCCCATCCAGTCTGCCCAGCAAGCTTCACACTTTTTTTTTCTCTCATACTTATCTGTTACTCTTGGCTCTTAGTAACTTTTTGGTTCTATTTCCCTTCCACCCCCACCATTAATTCAGAGAGCAGTGTTGGAGCTGCATCTAAGTGAAATATCTAGCTTAATTAGTTAGGGGTAGTAACCGCCGCAATAAGCAAGCTACACCCATGCTTATTTGTTTACCCAGACTATGTAATTCAGTCCTTGTTGGTTGTTGTCTGTATATAGATCCACTTTTCTTCATTCCCACTGCCGTTGAAGCAGAGAGTTATGCTGGATATGCATTGAAAGTGAAGTATCAGACTTTCTCCCCTGCCATTGAAGCAGAGAGCTATGCTGAATATGCATTGAAAGTGAAGTATCAGACTTTCTCCCCTGCCATTAAAGCAGAGAGCTATGCTATATATACGTGAAGTATCAGTCTTTCTCCCCTGCCGTTGAAGCAGAGAGCTATGCTGGATATTTATTTATTTATTTAGTGCTTTTTTATACCGGCATTCATGATACATGTCGGTTTACAAGTAGCCTGGGTTGTAGCCTAACTAACTATTAACATGGTGTAGAGAAGTCAAGAATTTACAATGAACAGGGGTGAAGGAACTGGAAGATGAAAATATAGCAGACAGTAACTATATAACCGTAACAATTATTTACAAAGTGTTGAGTGTTTGGTCATGATAGCTGGGGAGACCCTAGGTTTAAGGAAAGGCCTGTTTAAATAACCAAGTCTTAAGCCTTTTTCTGAATATCAACAGGCAAGGTTCTTGTCTGAGCTCTGGGGGAAGGTTTTCCATATGGTTGGTCCCGCTCTGGAAAATGCCCGTTCTCTAGTGGTTAGATGGTGGGTGGATTTTGTTGGGGAAGCATGCAGGGATTGGGGCCGGAGGGTGCTGGAAGCCAATAGTGACGGGGGAGGGGGAGAAAAAAAGGGGGGGGGAAGATTAAAAAAAAAATGGATAGACTGCGTGGCTTGCTGGGCAGACTGGATGGGCCGTTTGGTCTTCTTCTGCCGTCATTTCTGTTTCTATGTTTCTATGTTTCTCTGTAGGCTTCTCTGATCGGTCTGGAGGATATGTGAAGTCTGAGTGGGAATTGAAGATCCATGGGGACTTGGTTGTGAATGGTTTTGTGGATGATGGTGAGGGACTAGTGTAAAATTCTAAAGCTGATTGGTAGCCAGTGCAAATTTCTGAGGATGGGCGTGATGTGGTCTCTTCTGCAAGTATTTGTTAGGATTCTGGCTGCCACGTTTTGAAGCATCTGCAGCAGTTTGGTAGAGGAGGCAGGGAGACCTAGCAAGATAGGTCTCCCCGCCTCCTCTACCAAAATAGACTACTGCAACTCTAAGAGAGTTGCAGTAGTCTATTTTGGAGAATAAAACAGCTTGGAGGACAGATCTGAAGTCTTGAAAGTGCAGTAATGGTTTTATTCTTTTTAGTACTTGCAGTTTAAATAAGCAATCCTTAGTAGTATGATTAATGCATTTTTTTATATTTAGACAGTTGTCGATTAATACTCCCAGGTCTCTTGCGGTATTTGTGGGATATCGCTGTCGTCCGGGGAAATGATGAGGATTTCGGTCTTGGCTGAACTGAGTATTAAGTTTAATTTAGTGAGGAGGGAGTTGATTTATTTGAGGCAGATGTCCCAGAACTTGAGTGTTTTTGTAATGGACTTTGTTATGGGGATCAGGATTTGGACGTCGTCAGCGTAAATATAGTGTTTTAAGTTTAGGTTCGATAGTAGCTGGCATAGGGCAAGGAGGTATATGTTGAAGAGAGTAGGGGACAAGGAGGAGCCTTGGGGAACTCCTAGTGATGAATTGATGTGAGGGGAATCTTTATTATTGATTCTGACCTTGACGTCTCTGTTGCTGAGGAACGATTCGAACCATCTAAAGGCGGTTCCTGTTATCCCAATGTGGGATAGTCAGTTGATGAGGGTGGAATGGTTTACGGTGTCGAAGGCCGCCGAAAGGTCGATAAGTATCAGTAGGAAGGATTGTCCCTTGTCCAAACCCATGATGAGGTGGTCTGTTAGAGAGAGGAGGAGGGTTTCGGTGCTTAGAGCTTTGCGGAATCCGTATTGGGAAGGATGTAGCATTTTGTTGTCTTCTAGATAATCTGAAAGTTGATTGTTGACTATCTTTTCTATGGTCTTGGCTATAAATGGCAGATTGGAAATGGGGCAGAAGTTGGGTTCTCTGGTGTCTAGGTTAGGTTTTTTGAGGAGAAGTTTGAGAGAAGCGAGTTTTAGATCATCCGGGAAGATTCCTTGAGATAGTGAGCAATTTATGATATTGGCCAAAGGTTTGGAGATAGTGTCTGGTACCATTAGAAATAATTTTGTTATTATGATTATATGAATGTATTGCATTGGAATGTATATTTCCTCTTTTATTTTTTTTTTCTGAACTATTATTATGTTAATGCAAATTGAAAATTAATAAAAATATAATAAATAAAAAAAAAAAGAAGTAATTTTGTTGGTATTTGGTCATATGGGTGGGAGGAGGGTTTCATTTTCTTTATTATGGATTCAATCTCCAAGGCGGTAGTGGGTTCAAACCCTTTGTTTGAGGTACAGTAGGAGCTGGGGGGAGCGGTAGGCTGGGGGGCAGGAGGGTCAAGAGTTTGGAGATCTTGCTTTGGAAGAAGATAGCAAGTTCGTTAGCTTTATTTTGTGCCTGGTCATTAGGAAAGGGTGGGGTGCTGGTTTGTGTGAGTTCTTAAACGTAGGTGAATAGTGCTTTGGCGTCGAATACAAGGTTGTGAATTCTTTGAGCATAGAAATCTCTTTTTGTCCGTAGGGTGAAACTTCTGTACAGGTGGAGGGTGGATTTGTAGGTGGATAGTGTGCTGGGGCAAGGGGTCTTGAGCCATTTGTTTTCTTTCTGTCTGAGATTTTGTTTGAGTTTTCGGAGCTCATTGGAGAACCAAGGTTGTCTTCTGTGCGAGGTAGAGTTGATTTTTTTGTTACTAATGGACATAATTTATTAGCTATTATCTCAGTGATGTTGTGCCAGGAAAGTAGTGCTGAGTTGGGGGTTGAGAGATCTAGGTGAGGTAGTTTTTCGGCCAGATGATTGCTGAGGGTATCAGAAGCGCATGTTCTTCTGTAATGAAATGTGGTTTGCATGGGGTGCATGGTGAGGCTTTCATTCACTGTGAAGGTGGTCAAGATTAAGGAGTGGTCTGACCAGGGGACCAGAGTGCATTTGGGGGGGGGGGAGTGTGTGAGGCTGGAGTTTATGAAAATAAGGTCCAGGGTATGGCCAGCTTTGTGAGTGGGCTTGTTGATAATCTGTTTGAAGCCCATGGCCATTAAGGAGGAGAGAAAAGCCTCACAATTGGTTGTTAGGGGGGTACTGTCAACATGAATGTTGAAATCCCCTAAGATTAGAGCTGGGGAGTCCAGGTTTATATATTTTGCGATGATTTCTACAGAGGGTGAAGCGTCCGTGTCGAGAAGTCCTGGCGGTGCGTATATGAAGAGTATTTGGAGTTGGTTAGTTTTGAAAAGGCCTAGTTCCAGTTTAGAGGCTGATTTGATTGGGATTTGAGTTAGTCTCAATTCTTTCTTGGCCACTACAAGAAGGCCTCTGCCTCTTTTCTTTTGTCTGGGAAGTGACAGGATATCGTAGAGATGTGTGGGGAGTTGGTTAATTAGTGCTATATCTGTTGGTTTAAGCCAAGTTTCTGTTATGGCGCAGATGTCTGGTTTTGTGTCTAGGAGATAATCGTTGAGGATATGTGTTTTCTTAGTAAGAGATTGAGCATTAAAGAGTGACAAAGAGAATAATGCAAGGCCTAGAAATTGTGTGATGGGGGAGATCATGATTGGGATGAGAGTCCTGAAAGAGCGTGACCTGGGTTGTGTGGGTGCTTTTCCAGTAATGATGAGACTGTGGTGTAGGATGGGGATTGGGAGACCTGCTGTCATGTTGTTCTTGTGAAGAGAGGGAGAAGATGGATGTTGTAGGAAGGCTGAGAGTTGGATGTGGGTAGGTGCAGAGAAGGGAGTCCGTTAACTGGTGAACTGGCGGAAGATCAATGCTGGCAAGGTTGAATGTTGGAGGAGGATGAATGCTGGAGGCAGTCTGGAGGAAGAATGCAGGTTGGATGCAGGAGGAATGCTGGAGGATGAATGCTGGTTGGATGCTGGAGGAATGCTGGAGGAAGAATGCTGGTTGGATGCTGGAGGAATGCTGGAGGATGAATGTTGGTTGGATGCTGGAGGACTGATGGAGGATGAATGCTGGTTGGATGCTGGAGAAAGAATGCTTGAGGATGATGCTGGTTGGATGCTGGAGGATGAATGCTGGTTGGATGCTGGAGGATGATGCTGGTTGGATGCTGGAAGATGAATGCTGGTTGGATGTTGGAGGAATACTGGTAATGAGTGTCTGCTGGTGGAGTGAATGCTGGGTGAGGAGGAAAGCAGTCAGGGGTAGGGTGCTGGTAACGGGAGAAAGCTAGATGGGGGAACTGTCAACTGGTGAGCTGTCGGTTGAACGATTGAACAAAGCTGAAGAGAGTAGAGTGCTGGTAGTTGTTGTAATGTAGTCCTAATAGCTGGTGATGTGGTGGAGGTTGTAGGAGCTTGGAAGATGAGTACTGTGAATAATCTGGGTGTTGTGTAGTAGGTAGAGAGGTGAGGGTGGAGGAGGCCCCTGTCCTGGGTCTCATGAAGGGGCGCACTAAGGGGCAGGCCCCTTAGGTCGCGCTCCTTTGTGCGCGACGCCCGGCATGCGATGCTGCCAGGAAGCGTGGAGGTTTAAAGGGCTCTAGCCGCCTGCTGATAGGCCGGCTGCCTCTGGGGGGCACGGTCAGGGACTCACTGCGAGGTTTCTTTGGTTTGCCGGTTTTTCTCTCTCTTATTCTCTTCTCTTTCTCGTGCTGCTCTCTGCTCGGCTCACTCCACGAGGGGGGGGGGGTGAGCGGGCTCTTGCCCCGAATGGGCCACGCCAACCACACGAGCTTCGGCAGAGGTAAAGTGGCGGCGAGGAGCGGGTGAATGCTGAAGAGGAAGGCCGCCGGGAAGCACGGAGGTTTAAAGGGCTCTAGCCTCCTGCTGATAGACCGGCTGCCTCTGGGGACGCGGTCAGGGAGTCTTCCTCCCTGGAGCTTCAAATTGTGACCCCTGGTTCTGTTGATTTTTTTCCGACGAAAAAGGTTTGTCATTCTCTTTGGATCATTAAAACCTTTCAAGTATCTGAAAGTCTGTATCATATCACTTCTGCTCCTCCCTTCTTCCAAGGTGTACATATTTAGATTCTTCAATCTCTCCTCATAAGTCATCCAATGAAGACCTTCCACCTTTTTGTTCGCCCTTCTCTGGAACGCCTCCATCTTGTCTCTGTCTCTTTGGAGATATGGTCTAGTTTCAGCAGATAGCCGGGGGAGTGAGTTACTTCATAGCTGCCCCTCGTATCCAGTCACTAATTTAATTAATTAATTAATAAATAAATAAATAAATAAATAAATAAATGAATGAATGAATGAAGGGGGAGAATAAGAGAGCGAGGCATAGTATCCAGTTGGAGACACCGAGCACAGGAATCAAAAGGAAGGAAAGAAAGAAGAGAAGGGACCGGATGGGCTGGAAAAAGGCTAGAATGCGCCTTCAATTGTGGACACAAAATGCCTCTGGTTTGGTCAGCAACACTCCCACAAGCACTACAACAGTGACAGAACGGACAGGGCATAGACTGCATTTAGTGCATCCAACAGCTCCGAAGGAGAAAGGCATAGAAGAAGGACCAAACACAGAGACCACGCCACCATCAGTGCAGGAAGGAAACAGGAGCAGGTGAAAGTCAAAGAAAGAGTCGTGGCGGATGAGGTTCGAGTCCAGAATTGTCAAAGCAACAGGTGACCGCAACAGTCGAAACACAAACAAGTGATACAATGTCAGCTGTCAGTCACTCTTTGGAGACAAGGGCAGAAGAGGCCATGGAGTTAGGGCCGCAGCAGGACACCTCTGAGAAGGCAACGACTTCTGACATACCACACCAGAGCCCTCTCAGAGGCCCACAGCCACAGGCCGGCCTGAGCGATCAAAGACCTATGAGCATTGACGGGTACATGTGCCCACCAAACAGTGAGCCATTCCCTTCTTCTTCAGGTCGAATCCAAGGACAGCCCGGACATGGCAGCCAGCCGTACCCTACATGGCAGAACCTTGACAGTGCTAACTGGCACCGAAGTATGCCATGAAGATACAGCGCTCCCAACCCATTCCCAGGATGGAACAAGGCATGGAGGCCACGGGATTATGCGGCATATGGCAGAATGAGCAGCCAACACTACTATAAGATAAGAGATGTGAATCGTGTCCTCGATCGTCTTAACGATCGATTTCGGCTGGGAGGGGGAGGGAATCGTATTGTTGCCGTTTGGGGGGGTAAAATATCGTGAAAAATCGTGAAAAATCGTGAAAAATTGAAAAATCGTAAAATCGCAAAACCGGCACATTAAAACCCCCTAAAACCCACCCCCGACCCTTTAAATTAAATCCCCCACCCTCCCGAACCCCCCCCCAATGAGTTAAATAACCTGAGGGTTCCGGCGCTTCGCTGAACGACCTCCTGCAGTCGATCTCCTGCCGGCGCCATTTGCCGTACGAAAACGATTTCGCGGCGGGAAATCGCTCCCTGACCCCCGCTGGACCTCCAGGAACTTTTGGCCAGCTTGTGGGGGGCCTCCTGACCCCTACAAGACTTGCCAAAAGTCCAGCGGGGGTCCGGAAGGACCTCCTGCCGTCCAATCGTGTTCGCCTATGGCCGCCGCCATTTTTCGGCGCCATTTTGGAAAATGGCGCCGGCTGAACACAACAAGATGCAGGAGCAGGAGCCCGTTCCGGACCGCTGCCGTTCCGGACCGGCGCTGGACCCGCAGGTTATTTAACTCATTTGGGGTGGGGTTCGGGAGGGTGGGGGATTTAATTTAAAGGGTTGGGGGTGGGTTTTAGGGGGTTTTAGTGTGCCGGCTCACGATTCTAACGATTTATAACGATAAATCGTTAGAATCTCTATTGTATTGTGTTCCATAACGGTTTAAGACGATATTAAAATTATCGGACGATAATTTTAATCGTCCTAAAACGATTCACATCCCTACTATAAGATGCCTTGGTGGTCCTGGCCGGCACCATCACAAGGCGCCTTTCCAAATCATTAAAGAGGGCCAGTGCATCACACCACATCACTGGTTAATGCAACTGGACTGAGGACACTCGAAGGGGATAATTCAAGAGGCATATCGGAAGCCCATACTAGTGCTCCAGTATCAGCATCAGGCAGATCTGATGAACTAGTGGCACAGAGCGACAAAGGAATGTGACAGGAGACACAAATATACAGAAGAAAGAGCAACCACCAGCCGAACAGATCGAACATTACAGTTAGGAAACAGCAACATTGCCGAGTCTAGGGATAAGGATGGGGGAAGAAGGAAAAAGACGGGTTCCACTAGTAAAATAAATAAAAACATGGCGACAGCCAGAAAAAATCACAATGTTGAGCGCAAGTGCTAGACAAATTCTAGCTCAGACAGTTCTTCCACATCATCATCAGACTCCACAAGTGGCAGTGACCCACAATCAATGACTAAGGCAGTAGACAAGGAGTCCAGAAGTCCACCCGCACTCACCTCCCTATCGGAACTATGGGAAGGTGCACAAGCAACTATGAAAAAGAACTTGAAAAAGAAAATACATAGTTTTCAGAGGACAGAAAGAAATTGAAGGACAGAGCAGCACCAATAGAAAAGAAGAGGACAAGGGCATTGGATCAAAGGAAAAGAAACAATTTAGCGGTCCATGCAGTGGATTGAGAACCAGGGAAACTGGAGTTCAAATTCTACTTCTAGGTCATCTCCTAGCAGGCATTCAGTCAGACAGGTGCAGTCGCTGGACAACACATGCTGGTGTTATAACAAAACAGCATTCACATTCCAAGATTGCAAATTTAAGCATGCATGCTCAGCATGCACAGCCCCACACCCACTGATGAAGTGCCCTAAGAAGATCTACAACAGGGAGTAAGGCAAAAAAACCCCAACAATATGACAGCTGGCAGTTCTAAAAAACAACATCACCCATCGAGCTAGAGGCAATGATACCATGGTTGGAACGTTACCCATGCCATCAAAATGCACAGAAGATATGGCAAGGATTTTGGGAAGGATTCATCATTCCACCCCAAGACCAGACAGAGAGAACAAAGACTAGCAATGCATCATCAGCAACCCCACAGGCAGACATAATGCAAAGAAGTTGATATTGAAATGGCAGTCAGTAGGATGGCCGGTCCTTTCCCATGGCAACCTCGCCAGAACATGTCTTTTTGCCACTGGCAGTCGTTCCGAAGAAAGAAAAAGGCAAATTCTGGCTCATGCAGAATCTGTCATACCCCCCATGAGTGTTTGCGAATGACCATTTGCCCCCAGAGAAGTCCTCAGTGCAGTATGCATCCGTTGATTAGGCAGTGGTGCTACTCATAACATGTGATGCGGGTGCTCTAATCGAAAAAGCAGACATAGAATCGGCCTTCAGATTCCTTCCAGTACACCCAGGAAGTTTCCTCAGATTAGAACCACGGTGGGACACAGGAGGTTAATGACCAGAATTTCAGTCCATCACAGAGGAGTTTGGTGTTCCGTTGGCACACAGCAAAACTGAAGGTCCAGCAATGGTTATTTCCTTCCTTGGCATCGAGATAGATTCCAACAAGATGGCAGCCAGGCTCCCGAAAGAAAAGGTTGAAAAACTCCGCAGGATAATACAACAAGCGGCATCATCAAAGAAGATAATGTTACCGGTGCACATTCCATCCTGCGAACCTTGTACTTTGCATGTTGGGTTATGGGAAGAGCCTTCATGAGAAGACTAGCAGTGGTCACAGTCTGGATACGTCGACCCCATCATTTACTAAGAGTTGCATAGACTGTCAACTGTAAACTAAGAGTTGCAAAGACTGTTTTTACAAACTGCAGGTGCTAAAGAAATTAAGACCTTTATTATACCACAATGACTTCTGGACTGTCCACCAAGCCACCCTTTTCACTAAGATCGACTACTTCAACTCTCTTCTCTTGGGCCTTCCAGCAGCCTCAATCAAACCTCTCCAAATGCTACAAAATGCGGCGGTGAGAATTTTACCTAACTGACACAGATCAGACCACTTCACTCCAATTCTCAAAAACCTCCATTGATTCCCGATCCCATCCAGATTCCTCCACAAGAGTCTTACAATTATCCACAAAACCTTGCATAACCAAAATATTCATTGGTTTAATGATTCCCTCCAATACCACACCTCCAACAGACCCACCAGATCCGCTTACAAAGGATCCTTAGCCACACCCGCACACAAACTCACCCAACGCATATCCACCAAGGAACGTGCACTTTCCTTAGCTGGACCAACATTATGGAACTCTATGCCATCTGAACTTCGCCAGGAACACTGCACAGCTACCTTAAAAAAAAAAGCTAAAGACCTGGCTGTTCGAACAAGCCTACATTGAATTTTATCCTCCCTCCATGTCACATTCCTCCCCTCTTAACTCCTCCTCCCCCCAAAATCTACAAGCAATTGTATTATAGTTGTTTTGTACTCTCATAATAAAACCTTCCTAAGTCACTAGACTCTTATATTTTCGTACTCTCTCTAAGTTCCTCTATACCCCTGTTACATGTAACTGTATTTTTCTCCCTCAGTTCAAAATATTATTCCCTGTTACCTGTAAACCGATGTGATAGGTCTATGAACGATGGTATATAAAAGTTTTAAATAAATAAATAAATAAATGTGTATGGATTCTAAGGTACCAACAGCGGACAAAGGGGAGGACACCAATGCCGGCACACCTATGGAGGATTGGTCTGCAATCACCTTCGAGTTAGTATGCAGATCTGTGGCACCAGCTACATGGACATCATATGGACGGAGCTATGACTATGGGACTGAGTTCCTGGGAGGAAACGGATGGTGGTAAGGTGGTAAGGCCACATTACCAACATCTGAAATACGTTGACATGGTGAAAGACAACAGTGTATCTAGGAATGCCGGGATGAACACCTGGCTGGCTTATCATTCCTTTTAAAGCGTGTGAGCAGGGTGATGCCCCCCCCCCACCTCCACGTGCAAGCTCAAGGATGTGGCACTAAGACATGCCCCGGGCTTCGGCACTGAGAGGGAGCATCGGCGGTGCCAGCCGATGACATCATTGGCCCTTTAAAGGGTTGCGACGGAGGCCAGAGAACCCTTTTGATCGCATGCCAGAAAAACCCACCCACCCCCGGAAAAAGTTAGCAAAAAAAATTGACAATGTCTTTAAAGAGTGGATGCTCGAAGGAAAGAATAACACTGTGTATTATGTTAAGCTTTCAATATTATGACGTATACATTGTTATAACAGGTAACATATTCAGCAGATAGCATCCTTATGTTACTTAATACAGTTCAAAATGTTTTTCATTGTTGCGATTTAATGTTGAAGCTGAGAAGGAGGGGGCGGTTACCCTGACTGGTTGGGCATATTGCAAGTGGTGCTAGTGACATCACAGGATGGCGTGGTAGCCAATCAGTGCATGGGGCAGCGCAAAAAGGTGGGGGCACGGAATGCGCAATGGTCGGGGGCCCCCTTGCTTGGGGTCAAGGCGGGGGGGGGGCCATGAAGTAAGGCTGTCTTGCTTGGTCCCTACAGCAGGCAGCAGTGGAGACATCATACCGGCTCAGGTACTGAGGGAAGTTTTTCTTGATGTGTTAATTAAAAACTGTGGCCTTATTATACCAACAACAGTTTCAGTGTTTTACATGCTTTCAAAACAAATGCATAATTTTGCTAATGTCCGGTAAGGGGCCAGAAGGTAGTGATGATGGCCAAGTGGGGTAGAGTGAAGGCTACTAGCGTTAATATCTTATCCCAAGTACATGTCAGTCTTTAATGTGAATGCTGTTTACCTCATTAAGTCATTGTACTTGTCAATGTATATTATGTACGTCATGTTGTAAACTGTTGTGATCTTTATTTGGAATGATGGTACATAAAATGGTTAAATAAATAAATAAATGTTATAAAACACCTGCATCCATGTTTAATCCTGGATCATTATGAATGAATTGTTGCAATTCTTATGCACATAAAATACATAGATGAGATGTATGAACAGAACCGTGCAATCTTGTGAAGATTTGAGGAAACACACTCAAAGATGAGAGTTGTGCAATGTTCTCTTAATGTTCTCTCAACCTAGCTGGATGAACTCTCTACCTGGGTAACATCAAGCTAGGTTGAGAGAACATTGCACAACTCTCATCTTTGAGTGCATTTTCTCACTCCGAAGATCATCAAATCTTCACAAGAGAGCACTGTTCTGTTCGTACGTCTCACTTTGAATGTCAAAGTGGCCCCTAACCCCTACAATAATACCTAAACCTCACCTCGAGTTACTAGGTGGGCCTCCCATAGAAATATAAATACCTATCTAGTGTTAGGACATTATGGCTAGTCTCTCT
Organism: Rhinatrema bivittatum; assembly: GCF_901001135.1. Classification (NCBI taxonomy): domain Eukaryota; kingdom Metazoa; phylum Chordata; class Amphibia; order Gymnophiona; family Rhinatrematidae; genus Rhinatrema; species Rhinatrema bivittatum. The sequence goes on along the minus strand of NC_042630.1, from coordinate 43,769,853 downwards.
CTCTCTCTCACTCACCCTATTGGGCCTGATCCTTGAAACCCCACTGACTAGACCTGTTCTTTTTTTAATTTTAAAACTTGCACATTATCCAGTAGAGGATCATGGTGCAAGCTGGTGCTCATAAATACATATGCGCACATTTCAAGTGACCTTCCCAGAATGTCCATGTCCCACTTATGCTCCGCCTAGATCACTACCATGCCTTGTCCCTTTTTTAACTTTTTGATTTGTGCACATACCAGGAAATATACATTTACTCAGGAGTTTCTTAAATTCTGTGTTAGTTGAAGAAAAGCAAATTAAAATATCTTCTATCAAGGCATATATTCCTTTTCATTTTTCTTTTAAATGAACATGAATTTTTTTATATGTATAAAATTTGATTTTATGCACCTGAAATGACATTTTCACACTATGACTGTAATTTAAACAGCCGTTAAGGCGTACATGTATCATGTATGGTGGCTCGCGTGAATGGACAGGGCCATTTTATAGCATATGCGTGTACATGGGCACACAATTCTGTATGGGTGTGTGCTTGTGCGCACAAATGCCAGCTCTGCCATGTAAGTGGGGAATTGTATTAGATATGCACACTGACACAATTACTAGTTACTTTCCCCAGTTCATTCCCAGTTTACCCAGGTAAAGGCTTCCAACTTCCTAAACCCCCCTCCAATTAATCTTCCTCTCTTTTACCCTATTATCCCCGACCCTTCAAACCCAAGGGGTAGATTTTAAAAGGTTGCACTACCCGGCGCGCGCACATGTACACCCAATTTTATAACTTGCGTGCGCAGGCACGCGCAAGTTACAAAATCAGGGGTCGGCGCACGCAAGGGGGTGTACAATTGTGCACCTTGGACATGCCGAGCCGTGCTGCCTTCCCCCTTTCCCTCCCAGGCCGCTCCAAAATTGAAGTGGCCTGTAAGGGAACTTCCCTTCCCCCAATCGATTTCGGAGCAGCCTCGGAGGGAACAGAGGCTGTCTGCGCGCGCAGGCAGCCGATTTTGCTCAGCCTTGCGCGCGCCAATCCCGGATTTTAATAGATACACGCGGCTACATGCGTATCTATTAAAATCCTGTGTACACTTGTTTGCGCCTGGTGTGCGAACAAAAGTACGCGGGTGCGTAATTTTGTAAAATCTACCCCTTTACGTGTGTAAATCGCTTTTGAAAATTGCTATGATATTATGTTTCAACTCCTTTGAAAATTACCTGTTTAATTTTCAAAAGCCTTTTACACCCATTTAGAGCTAGATTTTAAAAAATATGCCTGATTTTATAACATGTGTGCGCTGGCATGCGCATGTAATAAAATCCCGGGTGGCACACACAAGGGGGTAGAAATAAGCTAATTCACATGGCAAAGAGATTGGAGCTTCCCCAGTTCCCTCCCAGTCTGCTCCAATGTTTCTGTTAAACTGCTTTCTACACAAGATTGTTTTCTTGATGTGAAATTGAAAATCAATAAAAAGAAAAAAAAAAGAAAATGTACTTCCACATGTGTAGCCTAAGGACATTTCAATGACATTACTATAGCTATTTTCAAAAGCCCACTTGCAATAATAAAGTGCATTTACATAGAAACATAGATATGATGGCAGAAAAGGACCAAATGGTGCATCCAGTCTGCCCAGCAAGCTTATGGTAGTATCTGCAGTGCCACACAATTCACCCCCAAATTTACCAGCTTCCCAGATCATCAAGCCAGAGGCATTGTTGGTTACTGTTGAGTCGACTTCCCCATCATTCTTGCCATGAAGCAGAGAGCAATGTTGGAGTTGCATCAACACCTTCAAGGCCCATTGGTTAAGGGTAGTAATTGCCACACCATCAAGTCACCCCCATGTACTCTTTTCTTCATTTCCATCCTCTAACTTTTAGGGATCCACAGTGTTTATCCCATGCCCCTTTTAAATCTTTCACTGATTTAATCATCACCACCTCCTCCGGAAGGGCTTTCCAGGCATCCACCATGAAGAAATATTTCCTGACGTTGGTTCTGAGTCGTCCTCCCTGGAGTTTCATTACTTGCCCCCTAGTTCTATTGATTTCATTCAAATGGAAAAGTTTTATCAATTGTGCATCATTAAAACATTTCAGGTATCTAATGGTCTATATCATAACCCCCCTGTACCTCCTCTCTTCCAGGGTATGCATATTTAAGATCTTCAATCTCTCTTCATAAGTTAATTGATAGACCCCCCACCACCACCACCACCATTTTCTCACCCTTCTCTGGACCATCTCCATCCTGTCTGTGTCCCTTTTGAGTTACAGTCTCCAGAACTGAACACAATTCTCCAGATGAGGCCTCACCAATGTCATCTACAAAGGGATTATCACCTATTTCTTACTGGTTAATTTGCTCTCTATGTAGCTCAGCATTCTGTGTTAAACCAAATTTAAAACATGTAAATTCTTCTTAAAAGCATGCCGTAAGGGGTGGATTTTCAAATTCTTACAGCTTTAAAATGATCACATATTCATGTAAGTATAATGTATTCAAGTACAAACTATTTAATAAACATCAAACATATGCACATATGATATTTTTGCTTTCATTGAGATTTATATGCATGGAAAAAGTGGCAGTCTAGGGGTTGTTTTGGGATGGGGCCCAAAATCTACACACACATTATAATTGCTATTAAAGGACTCTTATGCACATAGATTTGCTAAACATAGCTAGATTCATCAAAAAGTGTTACTAACACATGATTAAAAAGGCGTGTGTTTATGGAAATTTGTGAATTACCGCATCACGCAGAGTAACTTACCGCGTCGCATCAGTAGTATTGCATGGTGCAATAAACTTAGCTTGTGCTTGGGGAGGGGGGTGAGTGCAGAGAGATTATCTACAAGGTCCACATATGTAGTTAAGATTTATATCTCTATGGGAGGGCCATCTAATAGTTTGAGATGAGGTGTTTGGTGGTGGTTTAGGTTTAGGTGCCAGTTTTGCATGAGAGTGAGACATATGAACAGCACAGTACAATAGGGATGTGAATCATTTTCCATATCGTCTTAACGATAGAAATCGTGTGGCAGGGCCAAGAAAATCGTCTTAGGCACGATTTTTTAGTTAAAAAATCGTTATTAAAAATCGTTTTTTCCGATTAGTGCGCACTAACTCGAGTTAGTGCGCACTAACGGGAGTTAGTGCGCACTAACTGGGAGTTAGTGCGCACTAACTGAAATGATACAATTTGACACTTTTCAGGTCAGTTAAGGTCAGTTTAGGAATGAATATGTATTCCTATTGGCTGCCCCTCTTATTTATTCATGTTACCAAGTTTCCTACTGACATTTATATGGGGGATGGAAATGGAAACAGTTGGTAGCTTGACAAAACAAGTAATGTGATCAGTCAATGTGACTAGAACTGTGCCCTAACCCTGATACCAGGGGTATTGTGATCTTCCTGCACACAGTGCCCTATCCCTATTAATACCAGAGTGTTGTGATCTTCCTGCACACAGTGCCCTATCCCTACTACCAGGGGTGTTGTGATCTTCCTGCACACAGTGCCCTATTCCTGATACTGGGGGTGTTGTGATCTTCCTGCACACAGTGCCCTATTCCTGATACGGGGGTGTTGTGATCTTCTTGCACACATCCCGATATCAGGGAAGGAAGGCACTGCATGCAGGAAGATCACAACACTCCTGGTATTAATAGGGATAGGGCACTGCATGCAGGAAGATCACAACACCCTGGTATCAGGGATAGGGCACTGTGTGCAGCAAGATCACAATACCCCGGAGGAGTGAGGGTCAGGCAGCTCCCCCCTGTCTGTGAAGCCAGCCTCTCACTAGTAATGCAGGGAGGGAGCTGTCTCAGACTTCACCATCCCCCCCCCCCCCCCTCACCCACACACCATTCACTAGCTGGGACATGGGGGAGGATGGTGAAGTCTGAGGCAGCTCCCCCCTGTCTGTGAAGCCAGCCTCTCACTAGTAATGCAGGGAGGGAGCTGTCTCAGACTTCACCATCCTCCCCCCCCCCCCTCACCCACACACCATTTCACTAGCTGGGACATGGGGGAAGTCAGGAGTGAGGGTCAGGCAGCTCCCCCCCTGTCTGTGAAGCCAGCCTCTCACTAGTAATGCAGGGAGGGAGCTTCTGTCTCAGACTTCACCATCCTCCCCCCCCCTCACCCACACACCATTCACTAGCTGGGACATGGGGGAAGTCAGGAGTGAGGGTCAGGCAGCTCCCCCCTGTCTGCGAAGCCAGCCTCTCACTAGTAATGCAGGGAGGGAGCTGTCTCAGACTTCACCATCCCCCCCCCCTCACCCACACACCATTCACTAGCTGGGACATGGGGGAAGTCAGGAGTGAGGGTCAGGCAGCTCCCCCCTGTCTGTGAAGCCAGCCTCTCACTAGTAATGCAGGGAGGGAGCTGTCTCAGACTTCACCATCCTCCCCCCCCCCCCCCCTCACCCACACACCATTCACTAGCTGGGACATGGGGGAAGTCAGGAGTGAGGGTCAGGCAGCTCCCCCCTGTCTGCGAAGCCAGCCTCTCACTAGTAATGCAGGGAGGGAGCTGTCTCAGACTTCACCATCCCCCCCCCTCACCCCCCACCATTCACTAGCTGGGACATGGGGGAAGTCAGGAGTGAGGGTCAGGCAGCTCCCCCCTGTCTGTGAAGCCAGCCTCTCACTAGTAATGCAGGGAGGGAGCTGTCTCAGACTTCACCATCCTCCCCCCCCCCTCACCCACACACCATTCACTAGCTGGCTCATGGGGGAAGTCAGGAGTGAGGGTCAGGCAGCTCCCCCCTGTCTGTGAAGCCAGCCTCTCACTAGTAATGCAGGGAGGGAGCTGTCTCAGACTGGTATCAGGGTTAGGGCACTGTGCAGGAAGATCACAACACTCCTGGTATTAATAGGGATAGGGCACTGTAAGAGATGACTGTAGTAGATTGAATAAAGATCTGATGTTTCTGCTCTCCTCACACCAAACAAAAACAACACACAAGCAGAGAAGCCCTTCTTACAAAGCTGAGCTAGTGAGTTAAGTAGGAGGAAAAGTAAACATACTGGTGCCAGTGTGGCTACTTAAAAATACACTTACCAACAATCAATTACATATATTTGAACTGTGTACAGTTCCAGCCAGGACCACCTTTCTAAAATGCACAGTGATTGGCAAATTCAACATGCACTAGCATTTCAGGTGCCTGCTAACAAAAATAATAAACAAACAAGTTCTAGTCACGTGAGTGCTGATCATTACATTACTTTTTTTGTCAAGCTTCCAACTGTTTCCATTTCACATCCCCCCAACCATATTGGTAACATCAATAGATAAGAGCACAGCCAGCCAATAGGAATACATACATACATATTCATTCCTAAGTGACCTTTACTGACCTGGGAAGTGTGAACACTTTGTTTCATTTTCTGTTGGTGTTCGTTAGTTTCCAGTTCCATTTCCCATCCCCCCAACCATCACCTCAGTGGTAACCTTGGTAATATCAATAGATAAGAGGGCAGCCAGCCAATAGGAACACATATTCATTCCTAACTGACCTTCAGTGACCTGGAAAGGTTTATTTGTATCATTTTCAGTTAGTGCGCACTAAATCGAGTTAGTGCGCACTAACACGATTTAACGATTTTTAACGATAAATCGTTAGAATTTCTATTGTATCGTGTTCTATAATGATTTAAGACGATATAAACATTATCGGACGATAATTTTAATCGTTGAAAAACGATTCACATCCCTACAGTACAACTTGGTGAAGATTTGACGTAATTTGGAGAGAGGAAAGACTCAAAAATTGAAATTTCTACTATGTTCTCACATCCTTGCTTGATGGACTCTATAACAGCTAGGGTGGGATAACATAGTACAATATTTCATCTTTGTGAGACTTTCCTCACTCCGAATGACATCAAATCTTCACCGAGGTATACTGTGCTGTTTGTATGTCTCACTCTACATGAGAAACTGGCCCCTAAACCACCACCAACACCTCACCTCAGTCTATTAGATGGCCCGCCTATAGACTCTGAGGGTCTTATAGATAGTCTGTCTCTTTCTTTCTCTCTCACAATCTGGCATATTACACAGTTTAACACCAGAAAAAAAGGTTGTATGATGTATTATCTTGTGTAAATTATACTAAACATGTTTATTGTCTGCTATTTTCCAGGGGGGAGGTATTGATGAACTGAAAGGGAGCTCACGTTGAACAAGCAGGAAGGTCTTAATGACCTAGAGAAGAACTGGGCAAAGTGGTGTAGTAATTGTTAAAACAAATAATTTCACTTAAGCACGCATGTTTTTAAGTATACCAATTTACACGTTTTCCGCTGTGCCGGGCGGATTGTGTGCCGGCAGGTTGCCGGCGCGTGCAACCTGCACCTGCCCAGATGCAGGCACAAAAGGTAAATAATAATTTTTTTGGGGGGTTAGGATAGGACTGGGGGGGGGATAGGTTATGGCAAGGGGTGGCAAGGTTAGTTTAGGGGGAAGGGAAAGGGGGAAGGCCACGGGCGTCAGCACACGCAAGATGCACTAGTGTGTTATAAAATCGGGCATACATGTGTGCGTGCCGGGTATCGCATGCACTTGTACGCCCATGCGTATGTTTTTAAATTTACCTCTATATGCACTATATATATTTAAAATAGGAAATGTAAGTATGCATGTTCAGTGCACTGAAATACTCACTTTCAGTGGAACATGTATTCACTCATAAGCATACATATGTTGAGGGACAAACATATTTTATAATACACACGTATGTGATATATGCAGTATGTGATAAATGCCCCAACCCTTGTTGCTTCAGTACCTATGCTGAACCCATGTATAAAGTTATGCTTTACATATGATGCTTTACATATGATGTTGCCCTTACTTGCCAGTTTCGGCTACTTTTCCTTTTGTTTCTGTAGTCCCATCCCCTGTACCTGTTTGATGTAATTTCCACCTTCAGTTCCAATGTAAACCGGTATGATGTTACTACGAATACCGGTATAAAAAAGTGTTAAATAAATAAATAAATAGATATGCAGATTGTAAAATAATGCAGTACAACTACATGCTATCATGTATGAACATATATATGTGCAGTTGTTTGAAATTTATCCTTCCTAACTCCCAACATGAATAAAAAAACTAATAAATGCACACAAAAAAATACCCATAACAAGTGAACCAAACAAATTAATTTTTTTTATGCTAAAACTAGTAAAACATTTTGGGCTAGATTTTAAAAAGTCTGCGCGTGTAAATCCTGCTGGATTTACGCACGTAGGGCACCCGCGCGCCGGCGCGCCTATTTTGCATAGGCTTCCGGCGCGCGCAAAGCCCTGGGGCGCTTGTAAGTCCTGGGGCTTCATAAAAGGGGTGTGAGGAGGCATGTCCTGGGCCGTGTCTAGGGTCAGGGGCAGTCCACGGCGGGTCTGGGGCGTGGCGATGGTTTGGGCCGGGAGGGCGGTCCCGAGTCCCCCGGCACTGCGGCCTGTGCCGGGGCATGCCGAGGCAGCGCGCACAGGTTAAGCCTGCTTCAAGCAGGCATAACTTGCACAACAAAGGTAGGTGGGGATTTAGGTAGGGCTAGGGGTTGGGATAGATAGGGGAAGGGAAGGGAAGGTGGGGGGAAGCGGAAGGAATGTTCCCTCTGAGGCCGCTCCGATTTAGAGCGGCCTCGGAGGGAACGGAGGCAGGCTGCGCAGCTCACAGGCTGCCTATTTTGCGCAGCCTTGCACACGCCGACCCTGATTTTATAAGATACGCGTGGCTACGCGCATATCTTATAAAATCCGGCGTACTTTTGTTCGCGCCAGTTGCCTGAATAAAAGTACGCGCGCGCGTACTTCTTTAAGATCTACCTCTTTTTGTATGTGCACCTCTCTATTTGATTCTCAATCACATTTAATAAGTAACCTCAGCTTAAAGCTTTCTGAGAAAGTATGGAGCCAGTATCCTCCAGAAATACTAAAGATTTTTCCTGTTTTGTGTCAGCAATTAGTATATCATTCATACAATGTACAAAAGTTCATAAGAACATAAGAAATTCCCATGCTGGGTCAGACCAAGGGTCAATCAAGCCCAGCTTCCTGTTTCTAACAGAGGCCAAACCAGGCCACAAGAACCTGCCAGGTACCCAAACACTAAGATTATCCCGTGCTATTGATGCCAGTAATAGCAGAGGCCATTCCCAAAGTCAACTTGATTATTAGCAGTTAATTGACTTATCCAATCCTTTTTTAAACCCAGCTACACTAACTGCACTAACCACATCCTCTGGCAACAAATTCCAGAGCTTAATTGTGCATTGAGAGAAAAAGAATTTTCTCCAATTATGCGTAAATATGCTACTTGCTATCTTCATGGAGTGCCCCCTAGTCCTTCTATTATCCAAAAGTGTAAATAACCAATTCACTAGGGGTGTGCATTCGTATTGAACAGATTTGCAATCCTCAACTTATTTTTTTCAAACTGAAAAAAAAGGGGTGATGCGCAACGCATCGCGACTTCCAACGTATTCAACATATTTCTGTTGAATACATTGAACCGCGAGGCGCGCACTTTTCCTCGCCGCCATTAGCTGCGAGCTCGGAGCCCCGGATTACCACAAAATGGTGGCGCCCCTGCGGTAACCATGCCAACCTGTCTGACCCTTTCCTGTGAGTCGCAGTGACTCACAGGAAAGGGTCGGACAGGTTGGCATGGATACCGGAACGCAGCCTATCCGCGTTCACGTTTTCAGAGCAGCACAGAATGCAGAGAATCGCGCTGTCATTCAGTGCTCTCTGTGGATTTTACTGATGAGCTAGCAGTATATAAAGAGCAGCATGAGGAGCCACGCACTTATTTCCAGCGATTCTGTGGGGAGGTGGGCTGGGTGGCAGGCGGGCAGAAGCAGAACCAGAACAGAAGCAGAAGCAGAACTAGAACTGATAGAGAACACAGAACAGATACTAGGCTAAGCTTAGGCTAGCAAAGGAAAGAAAATATTCCTTGTCTTCTTTAGTGCCAGGGGTCAGCTACAGTCACTAGTATTCCTGTTTCTTTCAAGCAGTCTAGTGGTCTAGTCAGCTAGCACTGACCACTATTTACCATTGAGGGTGTTGGACTGGCTTGGAGAGAGATATTAATATTTTCAATGTCATCCATGTTTCTGGAGCGACAAAAATTCCTGCTTTATTAAATTCCAATTACTTAGTCTGTCAGTGCAGTGGGCATTTTTAACAGACTGAACATTGTTCTTGAGTGGGTCTGTTCATTTGGGCATTTCAAACAGACTGAACATTGTCCTTGAGTGGGTCTGTTCATTTGGGCATTTTAAACAGACTGAACATTGTCCTTGAGTGGGTCTGTTCATTTGGGCATTTTAAACAGACTGAACATTGTCCTTGAGTGGGTCTGCATTGGGCATTTTAAACAGACTGAACATTGTCCTTGAGTGGGTCTGTGCTGGGAAGTGCCCGGGCCGAGTACTCAGCCTCTTTTCTGCTTACAAGCAAGCTAGTTCTGTGTGCACTGCACACACACATGAGTGCACTGCCAGGCAGGCAGTGAGACAGTGGGCAGTGGGCATTTGTAACAGACTGAACATTGTTCTAGAGTGGGTCTGTTCATCTGGGCATTTTAAACAGACTGAACATTGTTCTTGAGTGGGTCTGTTCATCTGGGCATTTTAAACATACGAACATTGTTCTTGAGTGGGTCTGTTCATCTGGGCATTTTAAACAGACTGAACATTGTTCTTGAGTGGGTCTGTTCATCTGGGCATTTTAAACAGACTGAACATTGTCCTTGAGTGGGTCTGTGCTGGCAAGTGCCCGGGCCGGAGTACTCAGCTCTTTTCTGCTTACAAGCAAGCTTGTTCTGTGTGCACTGCACACACACATGAGTGCACTGCCAGGCAGGCAGTGAGACAGTGGGCAGTGGGCATTTGTAACAGACTGAACATTGTTCTTCAGTGGGTCTGTTCATCTGGGCATTTTAAACAGACTGAACATTGTTCTTCAGTGGGTCTGTTCATCTGGGCATTTTAAACAGACTGAACATTGGCCTTGAGTGGGTCTGTGCTGGGAAGTGCCCGGGCCGGAGTACTCAGCCTCTTTTCTGCTTTCAAGCAAGCTAGTTCTGTGTGCACTGAACACACACATGAGTGCACTGCCAGGCAGGCAGTGAGACAGAGGGCAGTGGGCATTTGTAACAGACTGAACATTGTTATTGAGAGGGTCTGTTCATCTGGGCATTTTAAACAGACTGAACATTGTTCTTGAGTGGGTCTGTTCATCTGGGCATTTTAAACAGACTGAACATTGTCCTTGAGTGGGTATGTGCTGGGAAGTGCCCGGGCCGTTGTACTCAGCCTCTTTTCTGCTTACAAGCAAGCTAGTTCTGTGTGCACTGCACACACACATGAGTGCACTGCCTGGCAGACAGTGAGACAGTGGGCAGTGGGCATTTGTAACAGACTGAACATTATTATTGTGGGACAGTGGGCAGTGTTACCACTCAGTGACATAAAATCCATAATGTCATGGA